>NC_083476.1:17561241-17648741 GCF_030014155.1 Tachysurus vachellii
AGCAGAAAACAACACCATTATAACGTACAAATGTAGACAAAGAATAAACCGTGTTTTACGATATAAACCATACAAGACTGTGGCTCCACTAACATTTTGTGCTTGCAGGTTAGCATAGCTTCAGCTATAGGCAGCTGGTAAGTGACCGTAGCTCCATCAATATACTGACCGATGCGCCCGGCTACATCCACACCCTCTGCAGATGATAAACCTGGACACAGACACAAACACATTCAGAGAAGGAATTATAGATGCTGCTGTGTGACATGATGCGACTGAAAGCAAAGCAGCAAAGCAAAGTTAGGTACCTGGTTGAGGTGGATCTGTCCGACTGAAGAACTCCCGCCACACGCTGTCGAGGAAAGCTGAGCGGTAGCGATTGTCTAGGGAGCCAAGGTACTTAGCCACAGGGTGAGAACCTACACAGAATTTGGCATTTCGTCAGCTTGATGTTCCAGTTACATTAAACACGATCTGATCTTTTTTTATTTTTATTTTTTAATAAGACCTTGAAAAAGTTCTCCTTAATAGAAGGATGAGGGGTTTCTTCCCGCAGGCCTTTCGAGCCCTCAACCAGAACCCCTAGAGCAAGGACTTTTCTGGACTTGTATCACAACACACACTACCTCAACTGGGCTTTGAGTACAAATCTGCACTAAAACGGCACGCTCATTGCATACATATGCACTTTATTCAACAGCAATACAATATAAATATCTCATCATATTCGTATCATATCTCATCATATTCGTATCATTCGTGCAAAAGTGCTAGATATTTATCTGCACTTTTGCACGACTGCTACATTTTGCACTTCTGGTAGATGCCAAACTGCATTTCGTTGCTGTGTACCTGTGTACAATGCAATGACAATAAAGTTCTATCTATCTATCTATCTATCTATCTATCTAATCATTGCATTCACATGCTGTATTGTTTTAGATTTTATCTATTCATTTTTCCCTTTGTTCCATTTTATTGTTATTAAATTCCATTTTTGACCATTTTTATTTTGACTCTATTTTTATAACACGGACGGTCATAAAAAGCATCTCACTGCACGTCGTACTGTGTATGATTGTGAAGGTGACTAATAAAGTTGGAATTTGAGAAACACCTACCTAGTGGAACCACCAGAAACTTCAAATGCCCCAGCCAATCAGATGTCTTGTTGGCTAGCTGAGATACAAAGAAACGCAAAATGGCTCCAAGATAGTTGTGCCCTCCAACAGCCACCACTTTCACAGGTTTCGGTGTGACAGAGTTACAGTTACAGCTGCAGAGAGCAGGAGCACCGATGATACGTGGGTGGAGGTACAGAAAAGATGAGGGCAAAAACATAAATCATTACAATATGTTAACCTTTGGGAGATGGGTAATACTGGGGCTGTTATATGCTTCTAATTCAACCTGTATATTAAACCATGAAAAATCTTTACTAAGTAAGAATCTTTTACCCAAGTCAGTATGACCTGATTGTTATTTTATGCTAAATATATTGTATATTGGGGGGCACGGTGGCTTAGTGGTTAGCACGTTCGCCTCACACCTCCAGGGTTGGGGGTTCGATTCCCGCCTCCGCCTTGTGTGTGGAGTTTGTATGTTCTCCCCGTACCTCGGGGGTTTCCTCCGGGTACTCCAGTTTCCTCCCCCGGTCCAAAGACATGCATGGTAGGTTGATTGGCATCTCTGGAAAATTGTCCCTAGTGTGTGATTGCGTGAGTGAATGAGAGTGTGTGTGTGTGCCCTGCGATGGGTTGGCACTCCGTCCAGGGTGTATCCTGCCTTGATGCCCAATGACGCCTGAGATAGGCACAGGCTCCCTGTGACCCGAGGTAGTTCATATAAGCGGTAGAAAATGAATGAATGAATAAATATTGTATATTGTGCTAGTAAATTTATGATGATCATCAATGCCAAATAAAACCATACCGGAACTTATATGGGTATAAATATTTATCTTATGGTGTACATTTTTTTTCCCCCAACAAACTGACTTTCTAGTCCAGATTATAGACTCACAGAGATTATTACTGATAGTCACACCAGGTGATTACAACTGGAGAATCACTCTCTGGAGTTTGTGTGTGCAGCAGTGATTGAGATGATGCACGTAAATACAATAAAACGTCTAATTAACATAAAAATAATGTTTTTTTTCCTCAATCGTTTTTTTTTTTTTTTTCAAAATGCATTTGATAGTAAAACTTCTAGCTTCTCTATCAAAGAGAAATATTGCCATGTATACACCTGATAGCACTGGAACTTTACTTTAAAAACCTCCAATGCTATAAGGTGTATACATGTCACCGACTTGACGTGCAGTGTAACGTGTAGTGATGTGTAGAATTTCAGCCTTCCTTTTGCAATATTTTGACTAGCCGTCACTGAATATTAGCATTAGCAAGACTAGTTATATGGGGAGTTCATATCTATTCGGACAGAATCACTTACAATTTCTGAATCCGAGTGAGCAGAGCTGAGAGAACAGCCTGAATCTCCGACACTGAGCAGGTACACACCACAGGATGCTTCTGTACCTGCAGGGAGTCTGCCACATACTACACACACACACACACACACACACACACACACACACACACACACACACACACACACACACACACACACACACAAAGCCTATCAGTATAACTACATTAAGGGACCAGTGTACATTACCCTAACTTGATTTATCATGTTTTCTTTAAACTTTTTGCCTATAGAAGCTGCCAGCTGGCTAAAAAAAAAACTGATACGGTCCTGGATTTTACATCTGGATACAAATCTGATGAATATAGTGGAAAAAAAACTTAAACAGGAATCCTGGTCTAAACATATTATATAAGGTACAGTATTATGCTAAGGAAATCATTGGTTTGATTGATTTCATTTTTATTTGAACACAACAAAGAAAATCTTATCTGCTAGCTCTGAGGCACAGTATTTAGTCATTACCTGTCCTTGCCAGTCACTGCTGTTAATGAGGATGAGGCTTTCGGGCAGAGCCGTGTCCGACACCAAGATCTGGTTCAACTGGTCGTACACTATCTTCCTCGGCATCTGCACGTATTCGCAAGAGAAAAGGTGAGTTTTGTTTCTTTAGAATAAGCACACACAGCACTGACAGAGCACAGTGATTACACTGATACCGGTCTGTTGGCTAAACAAGCTGACAGTTTCAAACTGGCACCATTACATGGCACAATGTAGAAAATAACACTGGACATCCAAAACACTGCTATTTATATCTCTTTAGCTGACAATTTGTCAAACACACATCAGGCACAGCACCACAGTGGGAATTAAAACATAACACTTCACCCTAACAAACGTCATACGCTAGAGAGGCATTCGGATATTTCTGTGCAACAATAGTGGTAACGTTAGCCAATTACTGACTCACTGCAGAGCCAATGTGCTGTTATGTAAGCAGATTGGGCGCCCACTCTGCTCCACGCTCCACATCTCTGCTCCTAACACACCCACGCAATGTCCCGCGCTCAAATCCACAGCCCAAATGAATCACCACATTTACTGTGGACCCTTCAGGGCTGTTTATACTGCAGAGCTTTAGCGAGATTCTCTGGCACACCGGACGAACGCAGGGTATAAAGTAAAACAAATAATCTTAATGAAGAAATAGAGCATTTCTTATTAAAGTCAGATATATAGACATTCCTCACTCACTCACTCATTTTCTACGGCTTATCCGAACTACCTCGGGTCACGGGGAGCCTGTGCCTATCTCAGGCGTCATCGGGCATCAAGGCAGGATACACCCTGGGCGGAGTGCCAACAAATCGCAGGGCACACACACTCTCATTCACTCACGCAATCACACACTACGGACAATTTTCCAGATATGCCAATCAACCTACCATGCATGTCTTTGGACCGGGGGAGAAAACCGGAGTACCCGGAGGAAACCCCCGAGGCACAGGGAGAACCTGCAAACTCCACACACACAAGGCGGAGGCGGGAATCAAACCCCCAACCCTGGAGGTGTGAGGCGAACGTGCTAACCATTAAGCCACCGTGCCCCCTCCATGTTTTCATATGATACTAAAAATTCTTTTTTTAATTAAACAAATGTAATGGTTTTATTTGAATACTGAATTTAATTAAAGTTGGGCGCTACAGGCAAACTTGTCATGTTGCCTCCAATGTGTTTACATTTCAGAATATTTCCCATCTCTAACTTTCAGAATCCTAATAACACTCTCTGGTGTTTATAACAGTTTATAATCACACCCTCCAGTGGCACCCAAATGAGGATGAGGTTCACTTTAGAGTCTGGTTCCTCTCAAGGTTTCTTCCTCTTCCATCTAAGGGAGTTTTTCCACACCTCAGTCACCTCAGGCTTGTTTATTGAAGATAAATACAAACACATTTAAATACAAGTCTAATATTAATCTTGAATTTTTGTTTTACATGAATCTTTGTAGAATATTAAACTGTTAAATATTAAAATGTAAATTGTTAAAAGTGCTATGCAAATAAAGTACAAATTAAATTGAATAATTCCACAATATGTAAAATGTCATTTTCAATTACTGATTGTTTTTTTTTTTAATAATTATTCTGTCACAAGGTGTAGACATGTCATAAGAGTACATACTGAAAAAGACTGAACGTTAGTTTATGCTGTGTTGGTAACTGACATTATATTTATGTAATCATTAAGCCGTAACCAATTTTAAAAATATTTTTCTTAACATCTTGCAATTTTTTGCCGTATCCAATTTTTTGGCAGTATGAATGACTTCATAATTGATCCCAACTACAGGTGAGGGTTAGTTAAAATCCTACACACACATTTATCATCATCATCATCATCATCAGTGCGTGCCCACATGCATCTAGTCTCTACTTAAGTTCTGAACCTCTGTACAATTCAAATTCAGTTTAATTTGATCTGTATTGCACTTTTAACAATGGACATTGTCTCAAAGCAGCTTTACAGAAAAAAAATTATACAGTAAACAATTAGAGACGAGGCATTTACTAAGACCTACTGCATGCTCATGTTAATAGATGGAAAACTACTCGTTTTTTTTTTTTGTTTGTTTTTTTAAGGGACTAGAAATTGTAGCTATCTGAGGCCAGATGCCAACAGAACTCAAAAACTTCGAGGTGCAGCAAAAAAGTTCACGTGACTGAGATGCGACTTTTCTGTTCCTTTCTGCAGGACCCCTTATTTTTGATAAGCACTAGTCGTTTTTCCCTTTTCAGCAAGCTTTGTATCAAAAAAGACCTCTGGAGATGATTAATCCATGTGAGGAGGGGAAGGAGCTCACCTGTGGAGTGAGGCTGAGCTCAGGTGAGCGCTCACTGTCTGAGCTGTTGGTCCGCTCACTGAGAGGTTTAGAAAGCTGCCTCTCTTTCATGGGAGTCCCTCGCTTATGCTTAGGAGTGTGACCACCATCAAGCCTGAGAATGAGTAACAATAGCATGTTACACAGAGGGAGGTTTTACACAGTATGTGGTGTGTGTGTGTGTGTGTGTGTGTGTGTGTGTGGGGTACTGGCCTTGGGGAAGGCATTGTCTGGCCGCTGCTTCTCTGAGGGGTATGTGGTCTCTCTGCCACAGATACAGTGATGCTGGGAGTTCCATCGCTCCAAACCTCCACCTCATTCAGCTCCTACAACAACAACTACAACATTATCCACCAGCTACATGAACATGAGGGCAAAATACGGCTTTCCTGGAGAGACCAAAAGAGACTTAAATGAAGTGCAAATAAAAGACAACAAAGACAGGCTTAAAGGAAAGGATGGATAAAAAGATGATGATCCCACCGCTGTGTCTATCTCAGAGAAGGCGTCATCCAGGTGTGCACTACTAGATCGCCGAATTTTACTTGATGTGCTCTGTTCTGCCTGCTGCTGGAGACACAGAGAGAGGATTCAGATTTAGGTAAAGAGTTAGATATAGGTAGAGATAAAATAATGACTGCTGGATATGTACATAGATGGATGAATAGATAGTTGTTCTGCTGAGTGAAGTTTTGGATGGATGGATGGATGAATCGATAGTTGTTCTGCTGAATAAAGTTTTGGATGGATGGATGGATGGATGGATGAATCGATAGTTGTTCTGCTGAATAAAGTTTTGGATGGATGGATGGATGAATCGATAGTTGTTCTGCTGAATAAAGTTTTGGATGGATGGATGGATGGATGGATGAATCGATAGTTGTTCTGCTGAATAAAGTTTTGGATGGATGGATGGATGGATGGATGAATCGATAGTTGTTCTGCTGAATAAAGTTTTGGATGGATGGATGGATGGATGGATGAATCGATAGTTGTTCTGCTGAATAAAGTTTTGGATGGATGGATGGATGGATGGATGAATCGATAGTTGTTCTGCTGAATAAAGTTTTGGATGGATGGATGGATGGATGGATGAATCGATAGTTGTTCTGCTGAATAAAGTTTTGGATGGATGGATGGATGGATGGATGAATCGATAGTTGTTCTGCTGAGTAAAGTTTTGCATGGATGGATGGATGAATAGATAGTTGTTCTGCTGAGTAAAGTTTGGATGGATGGATGGATGAATAGATAGTTGTTCTGCTGAGTAAATTTTGGATGGATGGATGAATGAATAGATAGTTGTTCTGCTGAGTAAAGTTTTGGATGGATGGATGGATGAATGAATAGATAGTTGTTCTGCTGAGTAAAGTTATGGATGGATGGATGGATGGATGAATGAATAGATAGTTGTTCTGCTGAGTAAAGTTATGGTTGGATGGATGGATGGATGGATAGTTGTTCTGCTGAATAAAGTTTTGGATGGATGGATGGATGAATCGATAGTTGTTCTGCTGAATAAAGTTTTGGATGGATGGATGGATGGATGGATGAATCGATAGTTGTTCTGCTGAATAAAGTTTTGGATGGATGGATGGATGGATGGATGAATCGATAGTTGTTCTGCTGAGTAAAGTTATGGATGGATGGATGGATGGATAGTTGTTCTGCTGAGTGAAGTTTTGGATGGATGGATGGATGAATCGATAGTTGTTCTGCTGAATAAAGTTTTGGATGGATGGATGGATGAATAGATAGTTGTTCTGCTGAATAAAGTTTTGCATGGATGGATGGATGGATGGATGGATGAATAGATAGTTGTTCTGCTGAGTAAAGTTTTGCATGGATGGATGGATGAATAGATAGTTGTTCTGCTGAGTAAATTTTGGATGGATGGATGGATGGATGAATGAATAGATAGTTGTTCTGCTGAGTAAATTTTGGATGGATGGATGGATGGATAGATGAATAGATAGTTGTTCTGCTGAGTAAAGTTTTGGATGGATGGATGGATGGATGGATGAATGGATGGATGAATGAATAGATAGTTGTTCTGCTGAGTAAAGTTTTGGATGGATGGATGGATGGATGGATGAACAGATAGTTGTTCTTCTGAGTAAAGTTATGGATGGATGGATGGATGGATAGATAGATAGACGTTGAAGGGAGAGAGTTGGGGATGAATGGATAAATTGAGGAAAGATATATAGTTGGAAGATTGGACTGATTAACAGAGTGTAGTTGGAAATGCAGATGGATGGCTGAATACTTGAATTGACAGATAAATAGTAGACTAATTTAAATGGATTAATAGATTTGATGGATGGATGGTCAACAAATAAAATGGTAGATAGCTGATAGGAGGATGATGACCTACAACTGAGGAAATATTGACCTACAATGAAATAAAAGCTGACTAAGTTAAAAGGTGAGATTTTTCTGTTGGTGCTGTAAATATGACACTCACTGGATTCAGTGTATCTCTGCCCAGAGAACATCTGCTACTCAGACTGCCAAACTCATTGTGAGAGCTGGACTGAGAGATAGCTTCAAAGAATGGCCTAGACACACAGAGAGAGAGAGAGAGAGAGAGAGAGAGAGAGAGAGAGAGAGAGAGAGAGAGCGCGAGAGAGAGAGAGAGAGAGCGCGAGAGAGAGAGAGAGAGAGCGCGAGAGAGAGAGAGAGAGCGCGAGAGAGAGAGAGCGCGCGAGAGAGAGAGAGCGAGAGAGAGAGAGAGAGAGAGAGAGAGAGAGAGCGCGCGAGAGAGAGAGAGAGAGAGAGCGCGAGAGAGAGAGAGAGAGAGAGAGAGAGCGCGCGAGAGAGAGAGAGAGAGAGAGAGAGAGAGAGAGAGAGAGAGAGAGAGAGCGCGAGAGAGAGAGAGAGAGAGAGAGAGAGAGAGAGAGAGAGAGAGAGAGCGCGAGAGAGAGAGAGAGAGAGAGAGAGAGAGAGAGAGAGAGAGAAAATGCATTCACAGTAAGAGGCAATGGAATAATTCAACAGATATTTATGAGAAGCCGGTCGTTTGTATTTTTATCTTTTCTCTTTAGGTCAGAGAAGCGAACCCTGATCATGGTGTAAGATACACCCCCACATAGTGCAGGGTCCACACAAGAGGATCATAATCTAGAAAATACTTGAAAAAGATTTGTATAGCAGCTTCAGCAGATGCTGTTACGTAAGACTTCTTGGGGCTATGGAGTGGTGTAGCAATAATGACTTACAAAATCACTACTGGTAAAAGAAATGAAACTCTCATATGTGCTTGTTGTAAAGAGTTGGGTTGTGGTTGAAAGAACTGCTTGGTTGATCAGTAAGATTTCAATTTCGACAAACTAATTTTAATGGAGTGATTCCAAAATTGCACAGACATGTAGCATTTTGTACAGTCAAAGTGACTTCATCAATCAGTATCACAATATCATGCCTTTGTTATTGTGGGTTTTACTAGATTTTCTTTTCCCTGCTTCCTCCGAACGTTCGTGAAGGCGAATATCTTCACCAAAGTATCACAGATCAGACCCAGTGAATCTGTTATACATCACAACTTATACTGCATCTGATTCCAATGTTCTTCTTTTTCTGTAATCTTAGCTTGACCTCTAAATGGCTTTCTAGCGCAACATCTGCTCAGATTTAATCCTTTTGTTCTTTGGAAACTACGTAAGACCTGTGTGATGTATGTTTGAAGTTTTTATGTAAGGCTTTAATTCAATTTTATTTGTCTTTTATTCTCTGCCAATGCAGAACGATCTGTCTGGATTGTGTACGTGTCTGGATTGTGTACTGCAGAGTGTATAAGTGTGTTATTGTATGTTACGGGAGTTTGGGCTTGGGCATGCTGAGGACGCTGTCTGTTTCCTCCATGTCTGGTCCACTGTCACTGGGGTTGTACATCTCCAGACTGTTGTAAAGCTCATCCAGGTCTTCTTCTACATCACGAATCTGCTCCTGGGATACGTGGTCCAGGCCAAATCCCACCTACATGTACAAAATCAAGCAATCAAACACTGCAATGCAAACAACAAAATGTAAAAATAAAAGATTTGTGGTGAAGATTCGCAAATCTTATATAAAAAAAGGGGGGGGGGGTCATCACAGACCCCACAGATAAACAGAAAGGGTGGTGGATGGTCGAGGAAATGGAGAAAGGGACACATAAAAGGCATGAAATGAGATTAATAAAGGCTTACCTCATCAGAAACTTTGAACCTTTTCAGCAGTGCCACAAATTTCTGCTTGATGTTAGGCTGCTGAATATAAAACAGTTCACGTCAGGCAGAATAGTGGGAAAAGCAAATCCACACGAATTAAGCTGTACGACACAAGCAGCAAAAATAGCAGCAAGCAGAGGAGGAGGATAAAGAACAGTAACAAGGCAGAACGCTTACAGAGCTGGCACACGATCTACCACATCACCAGATAGTAGACAGATCGTGTGGCTAATCAAAAACAGCAAGCTGACACAAGCATGTGATGAGAGATATCCCAATCTCGCACTTCGACATAGTCAATACATATTGACCTCCTAATGTGTCATCACATTTCAAAGGACTCAAGCCATTAGAATTATCAGGCTCTGTTGAAAGGCCAACAGGGACCTTGGGCTACCATGAACACATCGGCCTGTTCCCTGGGATTAGAGTCAATTTGGAGAAATGGAGCCCTTCAAGTAGAGCAACAAACACTGATGGGCAAGTTGCCCAAGCTGTAATAGATGGTTGTTCAGCAAACAGCTTTGCACTTGTTTGTCGTGGATAAGATGAAAATGAAGCAGATGAAAACTGGCTGTAAGCAAGCACAAAAAGGCCATTTAGATCCGGCAGCAGCAATCTGCTCCGGCAACTCACATTAGCTCTTGTAATGGAAGAACCAGAGATAAGTTTACGATGAGGCTTCTTCTTCCTTACTTCATCCTCATCATCATAAAGGTACTGCCAAGGAGGAATAAAAACAGGTTTGGTCTCCATAATTCCACTAATAATCACATCATTTTAATTGTTATGGTATATTTTAGCTTGTTTATTAGCTTGCCGAATAGGTAGCATCCCATTATGGATAAACTCTTTGTTTCTAGATGTTAAGTTGATGAAGCTGATAAAGCTGCCATTTATTACCATATTTTACTTTTTTTTATGTAAAGTTTTCCCAACCTGTCCATGCAATGGGTCATCACTACCATCCTGCTCAGATGAGTAGCTCTCATCCTCCTCCTCAGAATAGTTATCAATGTCAGGGGATCGGTCTACATAGGGTCAGAAGGATAACAAGTACAAAAATGCAGAAATGAATAAATTAGCAGTCTCTATTTGAGATGTGTTAGGGTGTGTTTTTTGAGAAGTGAAACTTCTTTACCAGACAGCTTGGCCTTTGGTCTTTCTGGGTCTATAGGTTGACTGGACATTGAGTAAACACTGATTTCAGCCACAGGTACAGCCATGTCCTTTATTTTAGTATGTAGATGCAATACCTGAGCACCTTCAGTGGGATGCTGCATCACCTTGTAGATGAAAATATCAATAAATAATATAATGCATATGTATGTTTTAGACCATGAGAATGAATTTAACTGTTCAAGTGCCACTCACTTTACATTTCTACATCTGTATGTTCAAAATGGCCGACTTTCTGTCACAAGTCTACTGAAACACGTTTCTACTTTAATAACCTTCTTATGACTTGTCCAAAAATATTAACCTAGCTAATGTAAATGAATAAAATGTTTTGAATTGTTATGTTACGTTTTAATAGGTTTGGCTACCAATGAGAATATGACGATACAAAATGTGACACTGGAACCATATCTGTGGTTAGTGGTTAGCTCGTGGACTAGCTATCCACAGTTAGCTAATTGAACCGATTATGGCCAAATATTTGTTTTTGTTGTTTGTTTTAAAAAGTTTGGATAAAATTTGAGAATATGACCCCAAAGACTCCAATTCATTCGTATTGATAACAAGCTAATTCCTGTTAACTAGCCAGCTAAAAATTAAGTTATACCAATTTAGGGAATAAACTTAGTCAAGTGTGTACACTAGAGTATTTTTTATAGCAGCCTGTTTGTCCTGTTAATCTGCAGTAGACTGATAATATTGCTCACCTCTGACATGTTAATCAGGCCCAATGCTAGTGTCTTGTACCCCAGGATTGTACGATTCTTGTACCTTTTCCTTCGCTGGAGCATGATTTGCAGTCTGTTGGCATCTCTCTTCAAAAAGTGTGGATACTATTGGTTTAAAAGGGTTGGAAACAAAAATAAGAAACAGTACAAAAACTGTTGTCTAACAAAAACAGTCAAGTGACAAATGAACACAAGCACACAAAGACACACTAGATCAAACCTGAAGGGAGAAAGTGAGCTGTAAATCTGTCTCAGTGAGCCCAAGAGATGGCAGTAGGATTTCATTAGAGCGCAGAATCCGCTTTGATCCCTGCAAGGTCACGCATTAAAGGATGAGTTAGTGACTTGAAGGCGGGTCCCTCAGCAGGATGCTGCGTTTTTGAATGACAAGCTGAATAGGCGCATACACAATGAGATATAAAAGATTGCTGACAACTAAATGTAAGGATTGACAGAATAAATTGCACTTATTCAATTTGATATTTTGATTTTTTTGTAAAACGTACTTACTAGCAGGCAAAATTCCACATCCAACCCAAATCCAGACCATGTACGAGAACAAAAAAATGAATTAGTTAAGAAAGAAAAGAGAAAAAAATATTGGGGTTTACCTGAAGTTTGACTGCAATGACCACTGATGTGAGGTCTCGGTCCAGGTCCTTTAACATCACCAGTTTTTTAAGCGTCAAACTAAGGAGTCTGGGGGAGGGGGGCGGGGCAGACAGACAGAGATTGAGAGAGCATGAGAGAGAGAGCAAAAGACACAGAGAGAACGAGAGACAGACGGATAGAGCGAGAGACAGACAGAGAGAGATTGAGAAAGCAAGAGAGAGAGACAGAGACACAGACAGAGAGAGTGAGAGACAGATTGCGAGAGAGAGAGAGAAAGAGAGATTTAAATTCAGTGTTTTTAACAGATACAAGGGTTACGGTGCAGATATGATTTCTTTTATACATTTATATATACAGTATATATTTAACTTGACATCTCTCCAACATACTACCATGAACCAGTCTGTGTAATCTGGGACATCTCAAGCAAATGCAATCTGACATGAACTGTGTTTACATATCAGAAGAATGTCCTGAAGAATCCTGTAGATCAGCAAGATGTCTTAACTTGAAACCATTAAAATCTTCAATTTCATCATGTCCTCAGATCATGAGCCAGTACATCATTTTGTTGCCCAATCACTCACAGGACAAGAAGTAAGCATCATCCCAGCCAATGTACTGTAGAGATATTATCAGAGCGTTCAGTTTCTATTTGACAGCTTCTAAAATTACACTGCTACCTTTCAGCAATAATGTTCATGCATCTATTGTAACAACAATTTGCATTGGAAGATTATTAGACTGCTTACAGATCATTTTCAGACACAAAATAACATGTTAGAGCCCTAAAACTAATAATGTTACAGTAATGTTGTAGGAACAAACAACAACAAAACCTGAAATGTGCTAAAAATGGTGACGTGATATACGGCTAAGTACGGTGACCCATACTCAGAATTCGTTCTCTGCATTTAACCCATCCAAAGTGCACACACACAGCAGTGAACACACACACACACCCTGAACACACACCCGGAGCAGTGGGCAGCCATTTATGCTGTGGTGCCCTGGGAGCAGTTGGCTCAAGGGCACCTCAGTCATGGTATTGCCAGATAGAAAGATTGTGACAGCTACATCAGCTAAAACATCCCCAAACAAACCGTGTGTACATATAAACCCGCGACTCGAACCCACAACCTTAGGGTTAGGAGTCAAACTCTCTAACCTTTAGGCCACGACTTCCCTGTCATGACATGGGATGTGACAGGAAATACAATCTTTCTATCTTGTAACATTGTGACAGCTACATCAGCTAAATACAGTATGTGTGCACATATAAAGTAGAAAACACTGCTATAGATCATCAGCTAGGTCTGTCTGTATCTCCCAACATGAAAGGATCTGAATCATCACACCACAGATTTGAGTAGGCCTAACTGTCTTCTCAAAGCAAAACTGCTCAAAGCCATCCTTCCTGAATTTCTGGTATAATTCACATATATGACTAACCCTCTCTCAGTAAAGTGTAACTATAGAGTCGAGAGAGAGAGAGAGAGAGAGAGAGAGAGAGAGAGAACAGTTTTGTTAAATAAGGTCTAATATAAAAAATGTCAGACTTTTTTTTTCCCATTTGTATTTCCATTTTCAAGACAAATCACTGGTTTATTTTTATTTATTCTTATTCTTATTCATTATTGTATTTATAGAATAAGTCATTCACAGTGACTCGGATTGTAGACAGTCACATGATCTAATCTAATAATGAATGGATTCAAAACATGCTGCATTTAATAAAGAAAAGAGCTCTTCTTTATTATGGCTAAGCTTTGTGTCAGTAGTAGCTTATTAATATTTATGGAAGGAATCTAAAGTTTCAGGAAAGTTATTACAATGACAACCTAGATGACACCAGGACATTCCACAACATTAGGTGGCACAGCAAAAAAAAAAAAAAAAATTATATTGAACGATATTTGGCGTATCGTTCAAATCCTGATGATACCAAAGAAAGTTCAAGAGCGCAAAATTTGCCCATTCTCTCTGGCTATCATAGCAAATTATGGGTTTCTGTGAGCTCATTCATGCAGAAGGGCTCAGAGACTGTAAGTGTTAAGGCCTCTGTGTGCAGTATTATAAGCTGCAATTACAAAAAAAATGTGGTTGGATGGTTTCATGTTCCAGAGGAAGTATGTTATAATCTTCACTCTCCATGACTGGTAGCTGTTGTATGACAGGAAAGAGATACTTTGCCATTGCACTGTGTGGTGGTCACAGATATACAGGAGCAAAGGCATGAAATCCGAACTAAAGAATGCTTAATATAGACAACGTTTGGAAGGATTAACAATTATTCTCCTAGACTCAATTTTTACAGAGCCATGTTATATAAGTCGTTCACAAAATATGCTGCAAAATGTCAGTTTTACATTTAAAGACAAACAACAAAAACAATAACGATGGCTGCCGTTACACCACTGCTGTAACACTTTTCTGTACACCTTAAGGTCATTTACTGCTTCAAATTTTAACTCGTGTCTAGTTGCTCCTATTGAAAGAAGAGTATATAACAGTAGCTTACTGCACCATTTTAAAACTTAAAGATCTTCAGTATATGCTGATTACGTACACCATGTTTATAGCGTTCCATTCTATTATCTCAACAGAGACGATGGAAGTGTGGAGCTGCAGTCTGGTTTGTGCATAAACATTGATCCGTATTACGTTACATTAATTATTCATTTCACAGATGCTTTTATCTGTAGAATTCGGTCCAAGCACAGAGCTGAGAAAGAAGATGACAGGAACACAAATGCTGCAACACTAATTTACCAGAAACAACTGTTGAAAATAAGAGAAATTGACAACTAAAAACAGGGATTAGTCTAAGTGCTAGTATGCAGTACTACTAAACCCTAGTCATGAACCATTCAGACACACTATAAACATTAGACTTTTACATAGACTAACTTAAAGTGGAGTTCTATATGTGCATAGCCATGAGTAAGAGATAACTCAAAGCCCCTGGGTAACGGCACATATGGGAACCTGTCAGTGAAGCGAATAAGGGTATTTCACAGCCAAATAAACACAGTGTGTGAAAATTAGCTTGTGCTCCACATGGGAATTAGTGGCCTCTTTAAAAACCAGATGATGTTGGGTCAGATTAAAAATGAGCTAAACTAAAAATGGCCAAAGAAGACTAAACACACGGTCATTACAGAGCTTGTTAAAGAGCTACACTCTAATGAATTGGTGAATGAGCATGTGAGGAGAAAAGCAAGAAACCAGCCATAAAAGCAAGTCTCAAGCTTTTTGTAGCTCAAGACCCCTTTAACTGTAAAATCCTTACCATGACCCCCATTCAATTTTATTTCATGAGTATTATTTAAGTGAGTATGATCATATTTATCTACATATTCCTGTAATTCCCATCAACACAATGCATTAGGTCTATTGTTTGTGTTAACCAGTTAAGCAAGGCTAATAATAAGTAGAAGAATTCAACACTATACATTAGAACTTTCAGAATGATTTGTAACCGATTTGTTTAAAATTCATTCTGACTGTAATCTGCCTAAAAAGGGCTGTTTTATAGTAAGTAGTGAAGTAACTTCGCCTCAAAACATAGCACTAAAAAAGTTCAGGGGGTGTTTGGTTTTGTTGGGGAAAAAACAAGCTGCATAATCCATTCAAACCTACTGTTAATTCGTCCCAGTGCTCACAAGTGCTGACTTCTCACGGCATAACATAAAATAAGGTCAAGATTAACAATTTTCATAATAATTTTTATCACATCAAAAATATTTTAAGACCAAACATTGTGATTCATGGTGGAGGTTTCCTTTCTAGCTAAGGCTTTAAGGTGTTAAATGTTGAAACTTTGTACATCATGTATGGAAAGACTTATGTGAAGTTTCAATTGAGTCACGGCATCCTACATAACGGTGAGACGAGTTCAAAATTGACAAGACGGCAACACTGCAACCTCACACACACACACACACACACTCACTCCCACACAACAACACACTCACTCTCACACAACAACACACTCACTCTCACACACACACACTCTCACTCTCTCTCTCACACACACACTCTCACTCTCTCACACACACACTCTCACTCTCTCACACACACTCTCTCTCACACACACACTCTCACACACACACTCACTCTCTCACACACACACACTCACTCTTTCTCTCTCTCACACACACACTCACTCTTTCTCTCACACACACTCACTCTTTCTCTCTCTCACACACACACACACACTCACTCTTTCTCTCTCTCACACACACACACACACTCTCACTCTTTCTCTCTCTCACACACACTCTCACTCTCTCTCTCACACACACTCTCACTCTCTCTCTCACACACACACTCTCACTCTCTCTCTCACACACACACTCTCACTCTCTCTCTCACACACACACTCTCACTCTCTCTCTCACACACACACTCTCACTCTCTCTCTCACACACACACACTCTCACTCTCTCTCTCACACACACACACTCTCACTCTCTCTCTCACACACACACACTCTCACTCTCACACTCACACTCACACTCTCACACTCACTCTCTCTCTCTCTCTCGCTCACACACACACTCTCTCTCTCTCGCTCACATACACACTCTCTCTCGCTCACATACACACTCTCTCTCTCTCTCGCTCACATACACACTCTCTCTCTCTCTCTCTCTCGCTCACACACACACTCTCTCACTCTCTCACACACACACACACACACACACACTTTCTCTCACTCTCTCTCTCACACACACACACACACACACGCACCTTGGCACACAGCTGGGGGAGGACCGGTCGATTTCCCAGGTCGCAAACAGGTTCATTTGAACCGGGCGGTTTGATGAAATACTGACGGATCTGAAAGGTTGCAGGTGCGGAGACGCAACTCCGGCTCTCTGAACTCCACCTCGCTCCGACATGCTAACGGCGTAATGAGAAAAAACGCAGTACAAATCTTCTAGATCAAGCTTTGCTCTCAGTTCCCCGCATCTTCAGCGGGGAAAATCGTTGTGCGTGTCACGATACACGTCATTGTCGCCCGCGCCGCTTCCTCCCCAACGCCGTTCATCTTATACTTCAGTGTACGGAGCCTGTCTACTGACCACGCAGCACTCCAGCAGACAACCTGCTCCGGTCTTTGACAAGTGAAGCTTTTTTAGCAGCAGGAAGGCGGAAACGTGTCTGAAAGATCACACAGAACAGCGACGCCACCGGTTAAAGGAGCGCGAGAACGCCTTGAGGATTCATCGCGCGCTCGAGCGTAAAGCGGTGCAGTTGCGCGCGCCTGCGTGTTTGCCGTGCGTGTTTCATGCGTGTTTCATGCAGCACGATGCTTCCTGGAACATTTACAAAAACACGCTACAGTGTGTCGTGGTTCAGTGAACTGGTCCATGCATTAACTACAATGCGTTAGGATTAGAAACTTATTCTCATACATACTATATAACCAAAAGGTGTTGCACCTGACCATCATGACCTTATGCACCTGTTGAACATTTGAACCTTTCCAGATTCACTCCTCTTTCTGTTGTTATTATAGCCTCCGTTCTTCTGGTTCCTGTAGATTCTGGAGTGTGGCTTTTTTGTGGGTTTTGTTCATTCAGCCAGAAGAACATTAGTGATATCAGGCAGGGATCCTGGGTGAGGAGGCCAACTGCACAGCTAGAAATCCAAATCGTCCTGAAAGTGATTAATGGGGTTGAGGTCACTGCAGACCACTCAAGTTCTTCTACACCAACCGTGGCAATCCATGACATTATAGCGCTTGCTTTGTGCAAAGGGGCATCGCAACAGGATAGAACCTGACCTTGAATTTACAGTCAAGGTCAATCTTGATTTTACAGCATACAAATTCTAGAAAATTCAGTGCTTCCACAGGTTGTATGTATATATTTTTGTCCATATAGTGTGTGTGTGTGTATATATATAATGATTTATATATATAAATTTATATATATAAATCATTAAATGTGATATGCACTTATGTGATATGAATTTCATCTCTCTCTCTCTCTCTCTCTCTCTCTCTCTCTCTCTCTCTAGTCATGTGTCTGTAATCGCTGCAGCATCGAAAAATGCTGGTTCCATTCTTTTATCTCTTGCCCACACTCTGTAACAAAGAAAGTGGAGGAAATTACATCATGCCCTAAAGCATCTTGTTCTTTGGGGATACAATTTTCATCTCTGCAGAATGCAATCCAAAATGTCCCTCAGGGATCAATAAAGTCCCTCCATCACATAAACAGACAGACATATAAGATATTCTGTCAGTTGATGTGTCGGTTATGATGGTCTAACATATCAGTCCCAAGTCTCAAAAGGGGCCCAGCTGGGCTGAGAGCTGGTAATTGTGATGGTCATGCATCTAGTTACATTATTTTAATCCCCATTAATCCATTCAGTGAGATATTGTGCCAGGTTGATGGGGCTGGATTCATCCTGGTAGAGACTGTCAGGTTTTTGTTTTGGTATAACTTTGCAGAGACCCTTCCACAGCATTACAGAGACTCCAGACCCCTCACTGTAGGTATTAAGCATTCAGATCTGGCAGACACCACACACACACACACACACACACACACACACACACACACACACACACACACACATATATACTCATCCACTTCTTGTGGATGAAAAATGACTCAGCTGAGAAGCTCAATCCCCCCCACACACATCTCTATACCAGTGACTGTGTTTTTTGCACTACTGAACTCTATACCTGCATCTGTCTATGTAAGGGCAAACATCACTTATCTCTGTATCTGATGTTTGTATAAGTGTAGTGTTTTGTTTTGTATTTTGTATTGGATTCTTCTTGTTGAATGTCTGATCACCTGCTCAGTTGTGCTTCTGTTTTTTCTTACGTGTCATGCTTATGCACAAGCTTCATGTTCATTCACTCTGCATTTCCAGCACTGACTCCATTCCATAGATCATGATGGGATGTTCTCTAGAAAAATGTCTAGAAACATTTTCGCTCATTATGTTACCACAGCATCCCTGATAATATATGTCTATCTGCATGAGTTCAGGAAAATGCCATTGACAAGCCCTAATTGTTGGTGTCAGTTACTGTACTAGTATCTTGTTGGTGTTGCAGCTGCTGCTGCCAAACATTTCTAATCAAAATGTAAGGCACTTTTATTCACCACTATGGATTTTTTCTTGATGCACACAGCATACCGCGTATACATATAACAGTAAACGAAGCACAACCTACACATACAATGTGCACGAGCCGAATAGGCTACATAAATTATAGGTTAAGAGTTCACACTGACAATATACCATTTACACATAAAATTGCACATTGCTCTAATTTTAGCAGTTCCACAGAGCAGCATTAGCACAATGTGTGGAATTATATCAATTATACACGTTGTCATAGGTGCAATTATGCAATGTGTGCAAAATTCCATGTTAAATAGTACAGTGTTAGAGTTATCATGTGTTGCCAAAGAAAGGTGATTAAACAAGGCTGATGATTAACCAGGAATATAACACTGGGAGGAAAAGATTTTCAACCATTTTTACTCTCGCCAACAACAGACCTACCTGACAGCATAATTGCCTGTTTGTTCTGGCAAAATGTGTCCAGGTATATTTAGAAAAGTGCTTTATGAAGCATGTGAACTGCAAGACACAAAATTATAGCCATGCAGCACAGTGCTGTGTTCATGTTGACCTGTTCAGTAACAGATTGGGAATATTAGAACACTAGGGTAGAAGACATGCTGCTTGTTCCACTTAGCTTGACATTCATTGATGCATTACATCTCAGAGGCACTTGCCACCAACCTACCCTTGTTGTTCTGAGAAATGAGTGAGATTTAGGTCATGTGAGGCTATGCTGTCAGGTGACAGTTACTATACTGTAGCCCACTATTGCCCTCTAGTGGGTAAAAATCTGAAATGAGCCCATGCCAACTAGTGTTTCATAACCCCTTAATGACTGATATCATTATTTTCATAATAAACTGCACCACTGCTAATTTAATCTGCAGAGCACTCTACATTTTCCAGATTGCCATTTTTTTCTGTTCCAAGTATTATATATTTGCAGGAGAACTGCTTTCCTTCATTTTCCAGTCATCTAGTGTCAGATGGAAGCAAAATCTAAATTAATACTGTAAGCATCTGTTCTTATATTCTACAGCAGGAGATGCTAAACAGATTAAAGGACCTCCTGATGCCCCTTGAAAGTCCAATGTCAAATGATGGACCTTCGACGTCAGATGGGAAATGTGCAGACATCCCTAAAAAACCCTTTCATCATCATATCTGTGGCTTGGGTAATTTGTTTGATATGGATGCGTACATGGTTGTTTTAAAATGAATGAAAGGATCAACAATGAAATGCAAATTCTAAGCCAAAGAAACTTAAAGAAAGCAATTAAATCTCAGCTTTGTTTTGGTAAGCATGATGCTAGAAGAACTGGTACTTTGTTCCAATCGTTTCGTAACCTACAGACCTACAGTGTGAATTAAGTTTATTTGCCCTGAGTAGAGATAAATACAAAGTATTATTTCTATTAATTGCTAATAGGCTTACATTCCCACTGTTCACAGGTTATGTCACAGCTTTCCAGTTAAAGGGAAACTTATGCTAGTCTTGCTAACCTAATTCTCACGGCCATCCCCCAAAACCACTCCAGAAGATAGGAGGTTATTATAACAGCAAAGAGAACTTAGATCTAGAATGGGATGGATTGGTGTTTATTTAATATTAGAAATAGAATATACTGATGATCAATTTGGAGACGATTTGATCAAATCTTGTCCTTAAAAATAGACTTAGTATCATTGAATGCCATTGAAATATGGGCATGAAATTCCCAAACAAATGTTTTTCACCAATGGGTAAACAATGCTTTATTCAAATTTGATATACATTTTCTTTATGGGAATTTTAAAGCTCCTGAAATAACTGAATTCAAAACGCAAAAGAATTGAAGAACTCCGGAAAGTCTGTATATCTGAAAAACTGCTCAAAGACACGTCCACCGGTCTGCAGTCTGCTCAAAGCTCCTCCTCACTGCAGTCGCCCAGCCCATGAAGAACAGAGCTGACAGCTTATACAGTAAGAGATCAGACCATATGCCTCAGGTGGATAATTTCTTTTAAGTCAAACTAAAACGCCTACTTTTTTTTCTACAGTCATGGTCTGTAGAATACAAAAATACAACTGGGTTACAATTGAAACTGAATTTGGAAGCTTTAGACATGTCTGGGAGGAAGCCAGTTAATCAAATCTGGCAACCCAGCAACTCTAGCAGGCTTGTTTTTTTAGTACCACTGGCACAGGACACAGTGAGCTTGACATTTGGAACAGCTCTTGCGATACAGAAAATAAACTTGATTAAAGATAAGCAATAACCAAGATTTTGATGTCAACTGCAGAGTGCTATCAAGAATATCAGGAGTAGAGCTCTAAAGGTAGGCATTTCATCAGTTTGAGTGGTATTTTACTAGTCTGCTATGTCTACTAGTTAACGATATTTTTCTGAGAGTGTGTGTTAAATGCACTGGAAACAATACTTTAATTAAACTTGTCCTTTAATCCTCCAATCCTTCAATTTTAAATTGAAAATTTTACTTGGCATCATTCCAAACAAATGTGACATACACTCAATACTATAATGGGGTTATGCTTGAGATTATACTTTAATTTATTTTTTAATTAATATAAATTTCCTTACTAACGTATATGTTATATTAATACATTTTGGTACTACATTACATTTGTGGATCTCATTAGTTTTCCATGCCATTCTCAGATTTAATAGCTACTGATCCATGGAGCCTATATATGCCACCGGAGTAGCTGCTCGACTGAGGAGTGAGTGGGACCGCAGTGAAGGTTTAGGTCAGAATGATAGGGCTCTGAAGTTCCTTGGTCAAGACTTTGAGTCTCTGCGTGCCAGCTGCCTTCGAAGTGGCCGTTTATATGAGGATGAAACCTTCCCAGCCCAACCTTCCTCACTAGGATTCAAGGATCTGGCACCGGGCTCTGCCAAAACCAAAGGAGTATGCTGGAAGAGACCCACGGTGAGAGTCTGTAGTATGGAAGCCTCCCACAAGCTGCTTACCTGTGAAGGCTCTGCTGCAGTCTGTCACAGTTTACATCCAAACTACTACAAACCTCATAGATATTCCAGTCACTTTTGTGCCCCATCTGACCAATAGGTCTTCTCTGTGCACTCCAGGAGTTCTGTACTGACCCACACTTCATTGTAGATGGAGCAACTCGCACAGACATCTGCCAAGGAGCTCTAGGTACAGCGCTTCACCCATCATACAGAAAGACTGTATGATTACAAAGAGGTGAAAGATAATTGTTGTTTATTAATGGCAAAAATCCACAAATGAATAAATTCACAAGTGTAAGAGTTAACGGAGCAGTTTGTCATTTTTAAAACCCACTGCTGTCTGTAAGGTGTATCGCAGTAGCAGATTGGCCAAAGTATCTGCATAGGACTATTAGCATATTCAGCATATGTTAATTACAATGTCAATAATCAGTCAACTGTGGGTTTCTCTGAGCCCATGTATGCAGAAAATTTCAGCCTTGAGCCTACCCAGGTGGTATATGTGATGTAAGGGACAGGTTGCCGGTCAAAATTGGGAAGATCTTTATTAGTACCTAGACAAATATTTCTCTTTCAGTCGTCTCTCTTTCTTTTCATGATACCAATTATTACTTTCTGAAACAGGGGACTGTTGGCTGCTGGCGGCCATCGCATGTCTTACTCTGAATGAACCATTACTGCATCGTGTGGTACCTCATGGCCAGAGCTTCCATGAGCAATACGCTGGAATCTTTCACTTCCAGGTAACATGACACAATTTGTCAAGTCACTCCTTCTGCAAACAAAGCTAAAAAAAAAACATGCATCACTCCTTCTGCAAAAACAAAATGCTGATTTACCGCATGGATTTTTCCTTCCCATCCCCCAGAGCAGCATTCAGCTGAACTGCATATACAGTAATTTAACACTCCCTCATGGTTAGCTATATTTACAGGGAGTATTTATGGGGAACACAGATACCCAATCGCCTACAACTCATCAGGCAGTGCAGTGTTTGCTCCCTCTTGACAAATTCCAACAGCATGCATGGGTCTGTGTCACAGACCTGTTTAGCCTATTTAGACTCAGTCATCTGAATAAAACGGCATGGATTGTTCACTGATGTGTGTCAAAGCCTCGCATAGATCAGCAGATGTTAAAGAAGGCAAAGCAGAATTCTATGATAGTCTGCTATGTTTAACAGTACTGTATGATTATTAAACTGGGGATCAATGTCACATTGCTAGTACACTGAGATGTATAATAATATTACAGTAAAAAATGACAAATCATATTAGTAATTCATGTCATGCTTTTCAAACCCATGGACTGTCTGGACAGGATGCATTATAAATACAATTTGGATCAAGGCTAACTGAGTCCGTGTCTATGTTATGAATATTAACAGAGCTACAGTTAATCATGGGAGCCTACTTATCTCCCAAAGCACATAACATGTCATTTTGTCACCTCATGACTTCTCAAAGACCTCAGCGGTATGAGATCCATTGTAGTATGTTCCCACCTGACAGAAGCCAGGGAACGCAGTATGTTGTATGTCCTCTATACCTCCTATTAGCTGAGCTACAGTAGTATGATTGCTCCTGCTGTACAAAATATTGTATTTCTATGCAGTAGACTCTCATTTGTATAGAATTGAATAAATATTGTTTATTCCATGATCCCTTTAAAAAGATATATGGTTTATACACCATGCACTGTATTAGAAAATAATTGTCTTTTGATTTGAATATGAATAATTATGAATAAGATAAAAGAAGAACAACAGGATAAAAAAAATTGACCTGATGTAATAATTAGTGTTCTCACTTCTCTGTTGCAGTTTTGGCAGTTTGGGGAATGGGTTGATGTAGTGATCGATGATCGTCTGCCAGTAAGAGATGGCAAGCTTCTGTTTGTTCACTCAGCTGAAGGGGCAGAGTTCTGGAGTGCACTAGTGGAGAAGGCATATGCCAAGTAAGAGGGATCTGGTGTCATTTTCACTGGGTTCACTAAATACACCAATAGGTGGGAACTGACCTACTGAAAGTGGATAGTTAAATGTTTTTCTTCCAATTATCAGCTGTATTGTTCACTGTCTGGTGAGCTGATTGATTAGATAATTGCTTGATTGTAATTATCAGGAGTATGCATGGGTAGAGGTGTTCCTATTAAAGTGGCCTGTGAGTCTATACTAAATATGTACCTGTGTGACAGGTTGAATGGTTGTTACGAGGCGCTCTCAGGAGGCTCTACCTCTGAGGGGTTTGAAGATTTTACTGGCGGCATTACAGAAATGTATGAACTAAAGAAAGCTCCAGCCAACCTCTTCAGCATCATCCAAAGAGCTGTAGAGAGAGGATCTCTAATGGGATGCTCAATAGATGTGAGTATAGACACGCATTACTTAACATAGAGTGTGTAACATGATTTCTAAAGACTTTCACTCTTTTAGATCACTGGTTTCTTTGACATGGAAGCAGTCACCTTCAAAAAGCTGGTGAAAGGACATGCTTATTCTGTTACAGGAGTAGAGGAGGTGAGCAAGGAAATTGTTAACCGGCATAATCAAAGATTTCTGGTGACTTAATGCTGAACTCTTATTGGTTAGGTGGAATTTAAAGGAAACCTTGTAAAGTTGCTTCGCATCCGGAACCCGTGGGGAGAGGTGGAATGGACTGGAGCCTGGAGTGATAAGTGAGAACGTAGAATAAATGAACACATAAAGACACATGAAGGGCATTGAAAAGTAAAGAAGCTGGAGCAAAAGAAAAATAGATAATGATGTTATTAATTATGCTTTGTACCTTTTAGTTCCAAGGAGTGGAAAGGGATTGACCCTTCCGTAAAGGACCGTCTGCATAATTGCCAGGAAGATGGAGAGTTCTGGTATATTATCAGTGTTTAATTATGCTATAATAAATGAAGTCATATTTGATTTGAATTACAAATAGCTGCGGGGGGCACGGTGGCTTAGTGGTTAGCACGTTCACCTCACACCTCTAGGGTTGGGGTTCCCGCCTCCGCCTTGTGTGTATGGAGTTTGCATGTTCTCCCTGTGCCTCGTGGGTTTCCTCCGGGTACTCCGGTTTCCTCACCCGGTCCAAAGACATGCATGGTAGGTTGATTGGCATCTCTGGAAAATTGTCCGTAGTGTGTGATTGCGTGAGTGAATGAGAGTGTGTGTGTGCCCTGCGATGGGTTGGCACTCCGTCCAGGGTGTATCCTGCCTTGATGCCCGATGACGCCTGAGATAGGCACAGGCTCCCCGTGACCCGAGGTAGTTCAGATAAGTGGTAGAAAATGAATGAGAGTGAGTGAGTACAAATAGCTGCTCTTGTTGTAAGATGCTATTAAACATTTTCACCCACCATTACAGTCTTAGAAAATGGTGGATTAAAACATGACTGGGCATGTTACCTTTCTAATTTATTAATGAACATTAGATCATGCTTTTAATCCATTTGTAGTTACATTTATGCTGTGGAGTGTCCATGAAACACGTAAGTTACTGTTATCACTTACAATATAGCAGCTGTAAGTCATTTCTTATCCCACTCCCTGTTGTTATTAGGAAAAAATCCAGCTTATTATGTTACTGAGAATCCTGAGAAAGAATAAATTCTTCTGCACTGAAAACCTGGAAAAACGAGGAAACTGAACATTAGACACTGGAGGCCCCTCCAGTGGCCCCTTCATGAATGATAAATAAATATCTCCTTATAGAAAACGTGTATTTGTACATAGATTATAGTACATAGTTCATAGTTTCTCTTTCTCTGTCCACACAGGATGTCATATAATGATTTCAAGAAGGAGTTCAGCAGGTTGGAGATCTGTAATCTGACAGCAGATGCACTACAAAGCATGGAGCTGAAGAGGTGGAACTCAACCCTGTACCCAGGGGAGTGGAGGAGAGGCAGCACAGCGGGAGGCTGCAGGAACTACCCAGGTACTAAAACTTCATTATATCAATTATTTTAATCACTTTATTAATCACTCACTTTTCTTATGAAGATTCTAAAAGATAGTGAATTCAGCTTTCATATTTTATTATGAACACAGCAACATTTTGGATCAACCCCCAGTATAAAATCATACTAAAGGACCCAGACAATGAGGGCCAAGATGGCTGCAGTTTTCTGGTGGCGCTCATGCAGAAGAATCGGCGGCTGTTGCGACGAGAGGGCAAGGACATGGAAACGATTGGATACGCCATTTATGAAGTAAGAATTTTATTTTAATTGTGTAATATAACAAATGGAACATAATTTTTAAAACGTCTCGACTGTCCTTGTCAGCGGTTGCTGTAATGACTTTAGTGTTTGTTTTTGTGTGTGTTAATATTGTTTCCCATTTTAACACCCATTATAGATGAATACTATACAACTACATACTGTATGATACATTAACATTACAAACATAAATACAATTGAGCAATTGATGGTCTTGCTCAGGGGCCCAGGAGTGGCACGTGGTAGACCAGGGATTCAATCTTGTAACCTTCCATTCAGTTGTCCAATGCCTTAACCACTAGGCTATCACATTCCTTCATGATGTGATGGCTTCAAAAGCATAAGGAGCTTCTGAGAAGCAGCAATTTGCAATGTGGCATGTGGAATGGCAGAGCACTGGGTAGTTTTGGTGTCTCACAGCTCCAGGGTTCCTGTTTCAGTATCAGTGCTTATTTTACTGATGATTCTAGCATGTTCTGAAACTGAACTTTTTGCTGTTGAGTTCTTGGGTTAGATTAAATCTGTGTATTTACAAACATGTCTGTTTTTATTTCACTAATATTCATTTTTAAATCTTTTATAGGTTCCCAAAGAGGTATGGGTTTGATGCACATCTAAAAATGATGAAGTCATGTCTGATCTAGATCATCTAATCTATGAGCTGTTCGTCAGTGCCTGTTCTGTTCGGGCGCAATACACTGGTTTAAGTTTTTCTCTTGGATACTTTAGAAAGCAGGAATCCATTTGCATGAGGAAAAATCCTCAGAAAGATATGTATTTACTTGGCAGTTTCTGGGCAGCACAGGTGTGCATCTGAAGCGTGACTTCTTCCTCAAAAACACATCCAGCGCTCGTTCTGAGCTGTTCATCAACCTCCGGGAGGTGAGCTCACGCTTCTGTCTGCCTGCGGGGGAGTACATTATCGTTCCCTCCACATTTGAACCCCACAAAGAGGGCGATTTTGTGCTGAGGGTTTTCTCTGAGAAAGCCACAGAATCTGAGTGAGTGATTTCAGTTGTTGTTTCAATCATCATTAAATACACAATTAAAAAATGTGTTGTATGTCAACATGATATTTATTGAAGAACATGTGAACTAAATCAGGGGGGCACGGTGGCTTAGTGGTTAGCACGTTTGCCTCACACCTCCAGGGTTGGGGGTTCGATTCTCGCCTCCGCCTTGTGTGTGGAGTTTGCATGTTCTCCCCGTGCCTCGGGGGTGTCCTCCGGGTACTCCATTTTCCTCCCCCGGTTCAAAGACATGCATGGTAGGTTGATTGGCATCTCTGGAAAATTGTCCATAGTGTGTGATTGCGTGAGTGAATGAGAGTGTGTGTGTGCCCTGCGATGGGTTGGCACTCCGTCCAGGGTGTATCCTGCCTTGATGCCCGATGACGCCTGATATAGGCACAGGCTCCCCGTGACCCGAGGTAGTTCGGATAAGCGGTAGAAGATGAATGAATGATTGAATGTGAAATAAACCATGTTACCCATAACTATGGGCCTCATTTACAACACATTTAGAAATGTTTGCAGAAATGTATTAGAAAAATGTATAAATCTTAGAGAAAGCCGGTCATCTACAAACAACACTCTCACTCATCCTTCTTTCGTATAAGACATCATTTATTTTGTCGTAATTAAATGTCCAGCCTTATTTGACTAAATTTGTTGATTTGTTTATGATTCTTTCAGATATTCACATGAAATAGCTGAATGTCACAATATTGGCGTTATATTTAAGCTTGAAACTGAATTAAATAATAATAACTTGAAGCAGCTCAGTTAAGGTTTATATAAACAAGTCTTGTGGGTCAATTTACACAAACTCAGGAGCTCTCAAATGTTCGTAAAATTTATTTTCATTAATGCTGTCTGTCTTTTGAAGGGAGCTTGATGACGAGTTTTCTGCAGATCTACCAGATGATGTAAGTGGAATTTTCAACGCAGAAAAAACCCAAATCCACACAAAAGTCCCGCTGATATCGTTATTTTGATGTACTATTGCCCTGATTATGATGATTGTAACCTATCTGGATTATTATACATTATAGTGACTCAAGTTCAAGTTCACTTCATTTATATAGCACATTTAAAACAGCCATAGGACTGACCAAAGTGCTGTACAATAAAAGAGTGTTAGTAAAAATACACAGAAAAAAAAAATGATACTAAGACAAGAGATAATGAAAGCAAAATAGAATTAAACAATATAATATTACACACTAAAACACTAAAACAAACAATAATAGAACAATTAAAAGAAAACTATGGATATGCCAAGGAAAAGAGATATGTTTTTAAAAGGGACTTAAAAATGGACAGAGAGGGTGCTAATCTTAACTCTATTGGCAAATCATTCCAAAACCGAGGCCCAATCACTGAAAAAGCTCGATCCTCTCTACGCTTAAGTCTTGAAAAGGGAACAGTGAGGAGGTTCTGGTTGCCTGATCTTAGGCTTCTGGAAGGAGAGTAAGGATGTAATAGTTCAGATAAGTAAATAGGAGCTTCATTATGCAAGGACTTAAAAACAAATAAAAGTATTTTAAAAACGAATTCTGTATTCAATAGGCAACCTCAGAAGAGGGGTAATGTCATCGCTTTTACGCTTTTTTGACTCATCACAAGCAATTGATTAAATACTGTTAAAAACCTGCTTGATTGGTGAAACAGCTTCTTATATTGCTTATAAACCCGGAATTTATTTATTATTTAAAAGTATACTTGATTAGTTGGATCCGATCATAATCATATTGGGTCGTTTTGTGATTTTTATATTTGAAGAAATCGATTCTATTTATTTGTTAGATTTTTATAGATTGATATTGAATTTCTTGAATTTCCTAGGGGATCGATAAAGTATTTATCTGTCTCTATCTAATTGATTTATGAATCTCTCATGATAGATCGCGTCATTCATTTGCTTTCTCATGTCTGTTCTATGTAAAGCAATTTAAGTTTATTTGAGTTTGAACTGAAATTTTAAAAAAAATGTGCTATCTAATTAATAATGACTATTTTTGACTACTGTAGCCTGTACTACAGGAGAGTGAGATTGATGAAGGATTCAAAGCTCTTTTCTTCAAGCTGGCTGGAAAGGTGAGCTGAGGAAAGTAGACTTCTGACTTTGAGTCATGAGTTTTCTGACATGTTATAACCTCTTTTCTATATTCCTGTCTTGGTTTGTAGGAAATGGAGATTGACATTCCAAAGTTGCAGGTGATTCTAAACCGCGTCGTGAGCAAACGTAAGCACGCTTAAGTGTCTTCTTTGGCAAATGTGTTATAGGACAAAGCAATGTTTTGCATTAGAGCCTCTTTTATTGGGGCTACTTGTAGTCTACTTGTTGTGGGGTGTACTCATTTTTGCATCACCCTAATATGAGTTAAACTGAAAAATGTGTATTTTAAATTAAATTATTAACTTTACTTTCATGTTATAAGTTAAACAGATGTTATATCAAACTTAGTCTTGTCAACATTTAGGACAATTGTTTTGTGTTCATTGAGATATGATTTAGAATGTTACTTTTTAAAAGAGGTGTACTCATTTACGTTCAGCACTGTATATAGTCAACTTAATGGACCAAAATAAACATGCAATTATTCACATTTTTCAAAAAAGAATAAAAAAAAAAAAAAAAAATTAAAAAGGAAATATATTCTTGCACAAACTCACATTAACTCTTTGCTTATAGTAGACTCTGGCCTATTTTAGACCCTGACCTAGGAAATTGTGCTGACCTGTTAGTTCCTTAGGGGCTCTTGGCTGCTTAATTCCAATTGACTACAAACCGAAAAGAAAAGACATTATTTACATTTACATTATTTACTGTCCAGTGTCACCTAAGACAAGGTCAGAGAGGCTAGATTGAGATGGTTTGGACATGTACAAAGGAGGGAGATGGTTATATTGGTAGAAGGATGTTGGAGATGGAGCTGCCAGGTAAAAGGTCAAGTGGAAGGCCAAATAGGAGATATATGGATGTGTTAAATGAGGAAATAAAGTGAATTGTTGTGAGAGAAGAGGATGAAGAGGATGGAGTTAGGTGGAAACAGATTATTCGCTATGGCTACCGCTAACGGGATCAGCCAAAAGTAGACGACTGTCCAGTGTCACCCAAATGAGGATGAGGTTCCCTTCTGAGTCTGGTTCCTCTCTAGGTTTCTTCCTCTTATGACATTGAATTTAGCATGAGGATGGAATATATTGTATATGTATATAAATATTAGGGATGAGCGAGGACAGCATTATCTGTATCTGTATCCGTATCTGTTAACCATATGAATTATCTGTATCCGTATCCGTACTCGGAGTGGGTGGCTTGTCTTGAAATGGGCGGGGCTTTAACCGGTAATAATTAATTTGTAATATTTATAACACTAGCTTACTACCTTTATGTTTTTATGAAATACAGCAAAAACGTGTCAGACACTCAGTGTCTGGTCACAGGTTAGAGACAGCTGAAGGTTTTAAAAAGAAAAAAAATCTCCGACAGGCAGAGACGCAATGCGAGTCGCATTCTACCAAGCAAGCACCACGTCTGAACGAACCCACGTTTACCAGAACTCTACTGGTTAGTAAGTACGTATTATTAACGTTACAACCCGAAGTAAAAAGCTGAAGAAACCCTAAACGTTAACGAAAAAGACCCGCGAACCCGAGAGACTGAGGGAGAGACAGAGAGCTGTTCTGTGTGTGACTGTGAGTGAGCAGAGCGAGACACAGCAAAACAGTACATCTGTATGTGTGTAGGGGAGGGGCGCTGTGACTAGCCTATCACAGAACGCTGACACAATCAGCTACCCAATGATGATTTTCATTCAATCCGAGCACAGATATTGACTCGTATTACTCGTATAATACTCGTACTCGGCAGAAGTGCTTTATCCGTAACGGATACTCGTTTCAGCCGAGTATCCGGCTCATCTCTAATAAATATATTTTGTCTTTTCTCTTAAAAAAGAGAAATTTTGAATTTGGTGGTAGGTACTGGATTGTTTTAATTACAGGAAATCTTTATGTGATTGATCTTTGAAACGGGCAGAACTGTGTGGACCCTCTTGCTTCTCTTTATAGATAAGGACTTAAAAACAAATGGTTTTGAGAAGGAGGCCTGCAGAAGCATGATTAATCTCCTGGATGTATCCTTTCACTTCACTTGTCTGTTCATTTCTTTGAATATTTTGCACTATAGAGTAGAAGCTTTCCTGTAGTACCAAAAATTTCTATACATTGCCTTGACATGGCTCGTGCAGACAACCGGTAAAGGAAGACTGGGCTTAACAGATTTTCACGTGCTTTGGGAGAAGATTAAACAATATCTTGTTAGTAATAATTACTCCTTGTATGAAAACACAAACTGGTTTTCCATCTCATTATCTTCTTTGTTTACAGTTTTTTTTCTCTCTTTTTTATGAATACTCTGAAAACTATCAGACTGTGTTTAGAGAATTTGACTTGGACAAGTCAGGCACCATGAACTCCTATGAAATGCGCCTGGCTTTAGAATCCGCAGGTACAAACACCTCACTATACAAAAGTGCTTTATAGTAATAATAATTGTAAAAATGAACAGTACTTAAATGTCTGTTCCATTTGTCAGGATTCAAGCTGAGCAACCACATTTTCCAGCTAATAATCTTACGCTACGCGAAGCCAGACATGAATGTGGACTTCGACAGCTTTGTGAATTGTCTGATCCGCCTGGAGAGCATGTTCAGTGAGTGCTTATACAAACAAACCTCATAAATGCTGTATTATATATATATATATATATAATACAGCATATATATATATATATGAAGTAACAAATAAAACATAACAGGACATGCTGCTACTGGATAATAACCAGCGACTATGATGCTTGTACTACTTCAAAGCTGATTATCCTGATTATACTGTAACAACATTTCCTGAAATGTTTTATTCCTCTTACACAACAGCAGTCTGGTGTTGATTTATTTATTAAAGAATGACATGAAATAAATTTTAGCCATAGTTACATTCAATGTGGTGGAATTACATTCAATGTGTGTTAAAATATAACAGTATTATAACACTGTTTTTTTTTGTTTTTTTTGAAGGTAATAACAAAAGTAATACGGTTTGTTTTGTTACAGATTTACTGTACACTAGTGATGACACTAGACACTCTTTTTAAAAAAAAATGCTAACAAAAAGATTCAGCATATTGATGATTACACGTTAGCATCTGCCATGCTACTAAATAAATAAAGACCTTGTAATCAATTAAATTTAAGCATTTAATTGCACTGTGGTATAAGACAATTCTAAAATAACCTATTGTCCAAATAGCAGAATGTATTCATGATATATATATATATATATATAAAATGTATAATATGTTTTAGACTTTTGCTGATTTCTATTGTTCCGGCTCTATATTCTCCCCAGAGACATTTAAAGCCATGGACACAGATGCAGATGGAGTGGTGTCTTTCAATTTCTCCCAGGTTTGTCCATTTGCTCATTTAATTTAATTACATGACAATTACCACACAAAAGTTCTTTTTTATTTTTTTAAAACTTTTCTATTTCTCCCTTCTTTCAGTGGATCTCCCTTACCATGTTTACATAGCCATGTTTTACTTTTCCACTGCACTTAAATCTTAAGCATGTCAAAGATTGTGCATTTGAACCTTTAAGAAGTTATGTGAAAAATCTTCTGCCTGCATTACAAACAGCTTGTGTACTGAGCTGCCTTAACTTGAACCGATTCTTCTGTGAAACGCTGAACTCATCTGCATTTTTTTTTTTTAAATAATCAAAATAACTCATTAATTAATCCAGTTTTCTAACAGTTATGGTGCTTATTTTGTCTTTCTCTGAAGAGCAACTACTTCTTGAAATGAATAAATCATAAAGTATGTTCTTCTTGTATTTTCTGTTGTCCTAGTTAGACAAGGATGAATCTGTAAATACTGGATATTCTGTATTAACCAAATGGCTAATCAGGGGTGTAATGTAACACGGTGTGCACAAGTCATGCCATCCGCCACTGATCTATTCTTAACACTCAAACAGCAGTACAACCCATAGTCAGATGTTGTGTCCAAGTTCCCTTAACATATGTGTGTCAGCTGGTGAAACCCCATCAGATGTCACTCGGTTCTTGAAGTTCTTGAAATCAACCGATCATTAAAATGTACGCATTCACACGAGGTGACAGAAAACTGAAAATATAAATTTTACTCTTTCGATTTATTCCATTAATCATGTCAGCAAGACATTATTAGGCTTAATAAATAACATACACTCCCTAACTCGTTTATCGGAATCACCTGCTCATACATGCAATTATCCACTCGGCCAATCGTGTGGCAGCAGCATCATGCACGAGATTATAATTTAAATCCTTTTAGTTAATAATATTCACATTAAACAGTATTTTAGAATTTATAGGGTAGTGGAAAAACCAAACTGGGTTCAACAGAAAAGTGGACACAGGTTTAACATAACTGAAAAAAGATTTTTCCTATTTATCCATGATTGAATTACATGAATGTGCAGATGATCCTAATAAAGGGGTTAGTGAGTATATTTACAAAAATACAAATACAAATTATGATACTGTATTACTGTAAAAAAGCCATTAGATACACACACACACACACACACACACACACAATCAAAGCAGCATTTTACATTGAATCTCTGGTGACTGCAGCAATCACATCAAAACTCCTCTTTCAGATTTAATCTAAAGCTTCTAGGTCCAGCACAAGCGTCTCTGATCCCCTGTACTGAGAGGCTCTTCAGTCTCTGCGGCATAACGGCTAAGCCCTGCCTTTACCCACACACAGCATCACGCTCATCCAGCACTAGTGCACACACAGGTCATCTTGTCAATAGCTTCTAGTTCATTGCCAGTCCTTCACTTACAGGCATGTTAATGTGTGCAGTGAGTAGCGGGCTGCTCTTCCCTTCTTTCAGCACAAACACCTGCAGCATATAAAGATGTCCGCATTCCCAAATGTGCAAAAAGTATATATTCATCATAATACTTCTGAGACTAAAGAGAAAAAATGAAAATCTCACTTTAATGATGTCAGAAATCCCTTTATCACTCAGACACTCCACAAAGGTGTCAATGGGGTAATTTAGTCCTGGAACCAGCAGGGGGATCTACAGACACAGCACAAATAAGGCATGGTGTAATTGTTCTGCTCCTCCAACTAATTACACACTACTTCATAGAAAATTGATTTAAAAAAGTGAATAAATAAAGATAGTAGCTTACCTTAAAAAAGGCTGTCCTCATACTGTACAAATTCTCATCATACAGGAAACTAATTGCTAGGTTCATTACAGGGCGACACGCTGCAGTGTTCTGGATGTTCAGAGTGAGTTTAAAGGACGGGCCTAAGCCTTGAACCTTTACAATATAATAAAAAATAAATACATAAAAAAAAAAAAAAAAAACACAAGTGTTTAAATTGCAGTTTGCTTACTATTCATGCCACATTCAAAACAAACAAAGAAAATGTTTATAAAATGTTCTACCAAAGATGTCAATCTTCATTCAGTTCTTTTGTTTTAATTCATTTATATCTAATTTCTATTAAAAGCAAAACGAGTCTAAATGGGCTAGGTCTGTTGGGTTTGTCAGCTAAAAGGCAAATATACAAAACGGTGAGAAATTTAAGGAAAAACCGCAGCAGGTTCTGTTATATTGTGGTATGGACAAGCTCATTGATTGTTTAAATGAAAATGCTAAAATAAAATGTGTTCTAAAAAGGTTGACTGGTTAAATGGATAGAGGCATAGATATTTAACTGGTAACTGGAAAACAGCTACCATGATTGTGTTTACACTCACCACCGCATTCATCTTTAGAGGTTCTGTCAAGCTGGCTGACATCGGAGCGAGGCTGGACTCCAGGGCTTTGACGTAGGCTCTGGCTGCAGCTAGCCGCAGCCTGCTCAGGTCCATTTGAAAAGCTCTGTGCATAGCTTAACAACAGAACACAGACAATATTGTTTCTATATTTCAAACCAATATCATTTATACAGCATGAACCATTGCTGTGAATTATTATAAAACTCTTCAGTCTGGATGTGTGTGTTTTAAGGTGGCTGTACATACCGACAGCATTCTCCCTTTCTCTCATTGTCTGGTCAACATAAAGCTTTGTTTTCTTGGGCACGTTTAGTCGGATGCTCTGGGCTACTGGGGGACCAGAGATGGAGTCCCTGTCATCAAACACAGCTGTCCTCTTCAGGATTTTAACAATCAGACCACCTCCTGGACAACGTAAAAGAAATACATTCAATGCAGTAAATAAACTACAGTAGATGAAGTTAAATGCACAATATTATATCATTACATATACTAGGGCTAATTCATTATGCACACTACATCTAACGTGTTTCATGTTTTGTTACATTAAACATTGAACATAACTATAAACTGATGAAATGTAAATGTCAGTTTTAAAGAATTGAAAAAATGTAGAAGGAATAAAACACTTAATGACTTGATGTTATAGGAATGTAATTAACATGAGCGTGGAAACTACATCACATCAACCTGTTGTTGATTATTTTCCTCTTACAGAATGCCCCATTGTGTTTTATCTCTTACATACAATTCTTTGTTGTTTTTGTTGTTGTTGTTTTTTAGCCTTTATACAGCACCTTTGGTGGTCATGATTAGCGTGCCATCCTCACGACCATAACGGCCAAAACAAATGCTGGTCACCACATCCTGTAAAACAAAAACGTAACACACGACAGGTCTTTCAGTTGAGGGTAGTTCAGCTTATAAAACATGAAATTGCGCAAACAAAAATATGGTGTGATAAATGGGGACTCATTATGCTGCATTAATAAGTAATATGTTGTAACAAAAGCAAAAAACTTTAAAAAAAAAAATATACAATTTTTTTTATAATAATTCAATAACACAGTATATCCTAATAATAATGAGGAACAAAACATTGGGTCTCTTCCGTAGAATAATGTGTGTATTTACATTGCTTGAAACATTTAAGAGTGAAATATAGTCTTTACAATAAATTGTGAAACAAGTCCATTTCACGTACGAGAGCTGTAATGTACTGTAATGTCACAGCCTTCGTGACTGTTTTATGCATTTTACCGGCGTTTTGAAGGTGCTGACTACGTTCTTGTCCCGGTACACATGGACCTCACAGTTGGCCAGAGCCACCAGTATGGCCTGGAAGCCCCGTGTGGGCAAGTCCAGAAGGGCCATAGTGGTTACTGGAGCAGGCAGATAAGTGGTCCAAAGCTTCTTCCCCTTTTAAAAAAAAATCAAACAAAAAAAAGTCAATAAACTGTTGATATAGTTCGTAGTTATACAGCTAGTAGCACGTGATTAGCATTTACATTCCTTTACATTACAATGAAACGTTTCGGTGCTTGTTTTACTTTTAAAGAGAAGCTCTGGGTGACGGATAAATCTATCAGTGTGTGTGTTCATAGTGAGACCTTCTGAGTGAAACTCTGCATAGTCTCCTGAGCACAGCCCACCACTACATTCTTTCCCATCCTGACCAGCCCAACAGGGTGAGAGGACAGCTCTATGCAGTACTTGGGCTTCTGCGAGTCTCTGTAATGAAAACATGTCCAATGCAGTACGTGATCAGTTTGATGCACTAATTTGTGCTGCACTGCACTGCTGCAGATCACAACAACATGCTCACATACCTGCGCAGTATATAGATGTTCCCATTGCGACAGGCTACAATGATTCTGAACTCTATGTCAAACTGACCGGTCACATCCATTAGTGTCGGAACACTGGGAAGGGACATCTGCAGACATGAATATCATTTTTAAACTTCTCCAACACTTTGGAAAAACTGGTGTAAGGAAACTGGATTACTTACTTTTGAGAGAATGGTAAAGGCTTCTGGGTCCAAGATATAAACATCTTGACTTTCTGTGCCAATAACCAGACAGCTGACTGCATCGTCATCCGCCATGTTCTTCTTCAGTGTCGCTATGCATGTAATTACCGTCTAAGAAGAGATAAAAATATTATACACAGTGGGACTTATTCTTTAAAAGGTGCGTCCGTTTACTTATTGACACTAATTTAATGGATTCAAGGCGGATTTGTTCATATAGTATTTCCAACATGTTCTCTAATTTGCTCTCATTTCGAGTCAACTTTAAAAAAACTAAAAGTCAGTGTCTGTATGTTCTGTATCTACATAACTGTGTGCGTATGTATGTGTTTGTGTGTAAGGTGAGAGTTGTCACCTGTCTGCGTATAGGCTGCTCTTTGTGAAGGTTAACATAAGACTCCATTTCCTGTGGTTCAAGCGTGAGGAATCTAAAACATAATGCAATATTAAAAGCAGAATTCAAAATTCTTCCGAACTGATGATGAAACAGTTAAGAAACTGTGTAAAAACTTCTTTGTGTAAAATGTTACCGTAACGATCTGACTGAGAGTGGGATGTCAGCCTTATCTCTAATGAACAGAAGGGAAAATGTTGAAAAAGCATTTTTTCACCAGCATGACTGTCTTTTATTGAGTAAGTGAATGACAATGTGCAAACTGTACAGTTAGGGAACTTACCTTATACCCTCTAACATTTCTTTTAATGTCAGTGGGTCAATCATATCCTTGGGAGACAAGGCAACACAGGATTTATGTTTTAACCAATCAAATAATGACAAGCAAAATTCTCAAAAATAAGTCTAGGAGTGTACACATGGATCAGATGATAATTCTAGAAAATGAGTCAGGATAATCTACTATATGTGGGTATATTAAAGCTTACCAGAGACAAGAATTCTGACTTACTGTATTTCTCAGAATCTGAATTATTAATTATTATAAGTTATTATCTGTGTGATGCTCAGTGTCCACATATTCTTGCATAAAAAACTATTGATACATGATTTACATTTACATTTCCAGCATTTAGCAGACCCCAGCTGGAAGCCTTACTCACCCCTCTAGCCTGATTCCATACATCCTGCTCCAGGAGGTTGACCTCCAGAGTGGGCAAAGTGAACTTGAAATAGGGCCGTAGGTTCTTATAGATATAGATGAAGGGGCCTGAAGCCACAGCAATGGCAGGGGTGCGAGGTTCATGTTGGTCCATGAGGAAAGACACCAGACCAGTGGGCAAGTCCAGTAAGGTGTTCTCACTGAGCAGCCCAGTGCCTCGGTACACCTTCAGCTTCATGTTGCTTGCTCCTGTACCCAGATCACCCACCACCAGCTATCATGCATGCACACACACATGAACACACACAAACATCAAATGAAATAAGAAAAGCATGTGTGTGTTAAACGTGAAAAACATTGCACTAGAATCAGTTGATACACAGATGTTTTGAAAATACTTAAACCTGACACCAACAAACATGCCATGGTCACTTTAATATCAGATTCTCCCCATTCTGATGTCTGATGTAAACACGATTTTATTCTACATAATGGAATGACTGGATAATTGTATGAATGTTCCTAATAAAGTGGACAGGGAGTATTTTAGCCTTTCCAAAGGGGGATTTCTTACCCAGTGAACCAGTAGGAACTATCACTGTGTCTATAATTGATATTTATCAAATCACATCCATGTGAAATGTAAATGTAAATTAGTTTATATGGTAGGTTGAATTGATTAAAAGGCTAATGACTGACTACAAGGTGCATTATAATACATATAATATATATCTTAGGGCATGCACATGGAATGAAAATGGACGAAGACACAATCTCACCTTGTTCTCACCATCTCCATGCAAATCTGCGAGAGCTGGGAAGGAGATATTAGTATTATTAGTCATGTTTGGTTCGAGATTTTGGGTGGTCGTGTTATTGGTTGTGTTTTAAGTGAAATTATTCTACAATCCTATAAACGAATAAATTGAATGAACTTAAACATTCACTCACTGATGCATGAAGAAAATGTATATAAATTAGCCACTGGATCATAATGTGCATCAAGCCATTTGGAACTGGACAATGCACTGGAAGAAAAAAGGGGGAAAGACCATGCAACTTTCTCTCAATACTTCAATACAGGATGAATTTACAAAACACCTTTTGTTTGCTAACTTTGGAATAGCAAGTAGCTAACATTTAGCTAAGTGCAACAAAACTGCTAACCAAACCATTCGTTTTATTTATTAGATTAGCTGGCTATTTTCGTAAACAGGAATACTGACAGTACTATTTCTGACATATAACTACCCACCTATGCATATCAATAAACTCATGATGCTAACAGAAGTAGCTACAGACGCTGTAAATGAATCTAGATTAGCCAAGCAGCTAACCAGCTACTAACTAACCTGTCTTTCATCTCCACTGGAACTGACGACATGCTGGCTGTTATTTTTAAGCGTAAGCTATCTGTGATGTATGAATTTCGAGCAGACAATAATAAAATCACAACAATAATAATAACTAGCAAGCTAAAGCTATGACTGTAATCCTTAGATCGGCTTTCCACGTTTCCATAGTAACAGCCAGGGAGGCGCGTGAGCGTACAAATCCTATCAGTGGACTTCTCGCCTCAAGCTGCGCCTCCTCGCTGCGCAGGCGCTGTAGAACAGCTGAATCGCTTGTTTTGATTCGTACGTCATTAGCGAATCACTTTGTTGCGAATCATCTGAAGTTGCTGCAAAGTTTGGCAGTTTAAAAGTTTCACCATATCAACAATTAGACTTTTCAACAATAGAAAAGAGCAAAAGAGCAGCCCATAGTTTAACTCACAAGAAGTGTAAAGAAAACCTACATTTGAACATTATACAATAACACTAAGGAATGAATCAATACCATATTTTCAGAGTTGTTTTTGTTTCTCTTAATACCAATACTGAGACATAAATTAACTAAAAATATAAAAATAAAAACTCAAGAAAGCACAGGATGTCCTTAACTTTCAAACATTTGGTCAAAGGGTCAAGTTTTACTTGGATCATAACGACCAGTATTAGGATTTCTGTTTGTTAGCATTGGATTCATCTCTTGATTAATAATCAACTCAGAACATTAGCGGTGTTGATGTTTCTTGATGCAGCAAGTCAAATTTATTCATGTTGTCTTGAGGAAACCGGGCAGCACTGAAGTCTTAACCCATGCTAAACAAATTCAGTGTAATTTATAAAAATAAGTACAAATGTTGTATGTCATGGTATTGCATAAGGAGCACACTGTGACTGTAAGGCAAATGTTACAGAACTCACGTAATGTAGTTACAAACCAATCATAAGTGTACAGAGGCATAACAAAAATAAAAAAAACTTCTCAGATCCATGCTGTCTTTCCCAGATTACTATAAATGAATCAGAAAAAGACTTGAGAATAACAGAGATGTGTTTACTTGGCAGTGGCTATGGTGAAACTAATCCTGTTTAGTCACAGTTTAACAGAGGTCATTGACCAACAACTCACTGACTTCATTACCTGATTAGCAGCACTGTTTTACCCCTCAAGTTACAGGACAAACAATGTAAAAACATGGGAAAATCCCATTTAAACAATCCACTCCAATTACATGTGTAAACCGATGCTACCTATGGAAAAACAAATGTTTCTGGAGAATAAGTTAATAGTAAGTTACTTACAGTGGAAATGAGTTACTTACTTTTATTTCAGTTTATTACATTGACTCTAAAACAACCACTGATTAATTCACTCAGTTCTGTTGTTTAAATTTCACATACTTTTATTAGGTCATACAAATATTTAAAATGATTATATGTTGTTATCTGTACAGAGTGTGTTAGCACATTTGAGTGCAAGCAATAGCCACTATACAGTAAGTGAGGAAATCACACTATTGCTGACAAATGTTTTAAAAGCATTTTAGTGCCATTTATGAATTTGCTATGTTAAGTATTTCACTAGCTTTTATACTAAAAAAAAACATTATGGTAAAAAACATTATGGTAAAGAGTATAGCATTCTCTGGCATGCTTTCTTTCATCAGAAGGAAATAAACAGGGCAATGTACCATGAGATGTGGGTGTTGTAGTGATAGAACATGTTTCTAGACAAATTAAGTTTTTTGGACGAAGACCATTTAAAAGACATGTGTTAGGAGCATACAATTGACTAGAATACCTTTGTATGCTGTATTATTACCATTTCTCTTCACTGGAACTAAGGGGCAGAAACATGTTCTATCACAATCACCCACATGCACAAAGCGAGGTCCAACATTGTTTTTCCAAAGGTTGGTGTGGAAGAACTCAAGTATCCTCATCTGTATGTTTAGGGAGGGCAGTAGAACTGGAGCCTAGCACAAAGACACCAGAAGGGTGGGATAAGATACCAGTCCATTAGAAGGCAGTACGTACACATATTCACACATTCATTCCAAGCAAGGAACAATGTGTAGGCAATGTGCCCAGTGCTACATATTTGGGAGGTTGCAGGTAACTAGAAAATCTGGAAAGGAAACCCAGGCAAACACAACTAAAAGATGTGAAACTCTGATACACAGACAATAACCCAAGCTCGGGATCAAACTGGGGTAGCTGGACTTGCGAGGAGACAATGCTACCCTTTCTTTTATTTATATCTTACAATATATAAGAGGACATTAAAAGCAAATGAAGGAAACAAATACAGTATATAAGCGTATATATAAACCAAGTGAAATGAACCACATGGTTCATACAGATGGTTTACAGCAAATTTGTAATACAAGTCACTAACATACTTCATTTAGGTATGATGTCATATGTGGTTCTTAATCAGTCTTGGGTACATTAATAGCGTAGTTGTGTCTGTGAATGAAAAATTAATATGTTCCTGAAAACAACTATGTTATTATGTTTATTTTATGTTATTTATTTCACAATTTTTTTGTTGAATACCCTTGTCTTAGGTCAGGGATCATTTTAATCAGTACAGAATTCTTTTAGTCAACATTCTTAAATAAGTAATTATAAGAATTGTTTGAGACCTGACACTATTAAATCAAGTTTATTGTCATACTGTCCTTAATGTTGAGAAAATCTGCAATGGCATTAAGTAGATATTAAGTAGAAAAGCAAAACGTAGCAAATTAAATGTTTACAGAAAATGTAAATAGACATCCATTGAATCTTTATATAAAGTGTAGAGGTGTATCTATATCTTCATTTCCCAGGTGTTTTTCAAGGAACTCTTGTACTTTCTGATCGAAGAGGTTGATGTGGAAGTCTCTGGCGTCTTCTTTTTGTTTATCCACATTAGAGCATATATCCATCAGACCCCAGCTGATGACTCCAACCTGTTTATAATTCATCAGGATTGTTAATTAACTAATTTCACTGTGCAATGTGCTTCTGAAACAACTATATTGTAGCATATTGGTTGGGTTCAATGATTAATATTTTATTAATTATTATTTATTCTGAGCCAGTTGTTAAATTCAAAGAGGAGAGATTTAATGCTGACCTGGATCAAACGATTACTTTCCAGAAAAATAGGTCCACCAGAGTCACCTGTTGGAAAAGCAATCCATGAAAAGACATGTGAATTCTTTTCAGAACAATTAAATTATATTCTTATAAGAAGAAAATCACTGTAATTCAATTTTAGGGGAACACACACAAACACACACTTGAGTTGTGTGCTGACAAACATCATGACATAATTACCTTTGCATGTAATTTCATCTATAGAATTTTTTGTAACTCCACCAGTGCAGAGGAAGTTCTCTGTAATCATCAGCTTTGCAGTTTCTTCAGCGATATTTAAAACCTTCTGAGCCTGTAAAAGACAGTCACCTTTCTAAAAAAATAAAAAAATAAAAAAAAATAAAAAAATGAGGAACCAGAACCTGGCATTAGTAACATTGCACCATAACATGTAAAAGGCATTAGTAACAAATTTTAAAACAGGAATTAGCTTCTAGCTTTTAATACAGTTGAGGCCATAATGTGCACACCCTAGACTGAAACTATTCAAACTCAACTCATTTCATGTGACTATGTGGTAGCCTAGTGGTGGTGTTGGACTACTGATCAGAAGGTCATTATTTTGAATCCCAGGTCCACCAAGCTAACACTGCTGTGCCCCTGAGCAAGGCCCGTAAATCTCAATTGCTCAGTTGTATAAAACTGAAATAAAATGTAAGTCACTCTGGATAACTGTGTCTGCTAAATGCTGTAAATGTACTATACATTTTCAGTGTTATGTAAAATGTAGTTTCATGATATCAGATGATCAGTGGGTAAAATATTTGCATGTACTTTGTTGTGTTTGCAGGTATTGGCATTTATTTGCTTGAAACTGCATCAAATCTTTGAAGTAAATTAACCCAAGCTTCAGATGATACTTGGTGGATTCATTCATCCCGATAGAACAAGTTCAGGTTTGTGGGCCTCCTCAGGCAGTTCAGTCCTTTTTCAGGTCAGACCCCAAATTTTCTAAGAGATTCAGTTCAGATCTTTGGAAGGCCACACTACACTTCCAATTTGTTGTCATTAAGCCATTTTGTTACAAATTTAGAGAAATGCTGTTGATCACCTGCAAACTTCACTATGACTTTCTTATACCAGTCAAGGTATTGTGACTTCTTCTTTGCCCAACAGACTCTTAAAACCAATGGTGGTCCAAACTTTCAGTTGTTCTGGGGTTGCTGTCTCTCTGCAGTGCTACATTTTTTATAGTTGCATACAATTACTTGTAGAAATGATAGTGGTAACTTCAGTTGTTTGGAAATTGAGTTTTCCCATGGTGTCAAGAGCAAAAAGTCACTGGCTGTAATGGACCTGGCACTTATATATATAGGGAACAAGTCCTTAAATACACCAACAGGTGCACTTTCAATTAACTCCTAAATGTGACAGCAACCTAATCCGAAACTTCCAAAAGCCCTTTTTCAAAACATTTTCTGTTTTCCAGTCTGAAGACTGTTAACATCTTGTATGTCTACAGCTGACCCACTGGAATTCTGATATAGTAAATAAAAACAATTTTAAATACTTATTTCTTATGTAAATAAAGTAAATGCAATAAATTGAATTGTCATGTGTGAAGTAATTAAAATGTGAGAAACATATGAGAATTGTTCAATAAATAAAACATTATTTATAGAAAAAAATTTGTAATGTTATTTTAAACAAGAGAGCTAAGATAATCAGACATATATAAATTAAAATAAACAAAAATTTATATAAAATCTACAGGCCCAAATTATTCACCAATCTCAAATCTTTAAATTTAGAGTCTTTAAAACATTACATAAGTTCTTTGTGAATTTCAGATGTAAAATCTTACACATTTACCTCTTTCTTGATTAAGACATGCTGTTTTGGATTTTTTGGAGGTTTGGTCACAAGATCATGTTTTATGAAATTTGCCTTCACTAAGTCACTGTTAAACAGCATTTCTCCTGTAAGAGAACAAAAAAAAAATAATTTGCCAATGGCTTAAATGGTCCATACATTTATTTATTTTCATAATACATTGGAATACATAACTGGTTTATTTTAGGCTTTTCTGCCTGACTTTAAATTTATGGAATACAGAATGTATGTGTCTGTACCTGATAGTGTTAAGTGTAGTGTTGCATTGAAAGATTGTGTTTTTTACTCACTTTGTTTTACACAAGGCATTGTGTCAGACAGTTGTAAAGCCCTGTTTGTCTCCACAGTGCAGGGAATACAAATAGTTCTAGGATACACAGAGAACAAGGAGGTATGAGAACTGTCTCTTATTCTCAAGAGTCACATTTGGTTATTAGAGTAATAATGGAATAACTTTTCCAATAAATTCCTCACCTGATGTCAGGACTGATTTTGACAGATTGTTTTAATTGAATGAGAGCCACATCATATTCATAAGACTCATTTATTTGCTGTTTTTTCTTCCCTGTGATATTATACCCAGGGTGAAGATGGACTTTCTCCACCGGTACTCCAAGTGATTTTGCTTTTCAGAAAAAGAAAACAGAATATTGATACATTTTTACACACACACACACACACACACAAACACACACAACTACATGTCTTCCTGACCTGGAATATGATACTCTTTTTCACCTTGTCACAACTACAATTTAAAAAAAATAATTTAGAAATTTCTGGCATTAGATTTCACTCGAATTGTAAAAACCTGAGAAAACTATATTTAAATATTCCATTCGGTCTGTGGTGCAGAAACATCTCAGCCATTTTATATTTATGTTTTCAAAATGTGATTTCTTAGAATTCAGGTACAGTTTTCCTCGACTAACACACACACACGTGCCACAGTTGCATATGATACCTTTAGAATTATGTGCCAATAGATTAATCTTTTTAACATCATCATCAAACTTGAAGCAATGGGCAGCAGTTAGAATAAACCTGGGAGTGACCAACGATCCTACACAGTTTGTTCCTACATTATTTTCATGCTGTAAAGAACACGAAAAAAAGAATTATTTTACAATACAGTTTTCAGCTACAATATCATCTAGATGCAGTGATTTAAAAGACTGAAGGTATTTATGCTCATTATAACAAAATCATCAATAATTTGCTTCAGCAAAACAGAACATATCAGTTGCAGATTTTATACATTTTGAAAGAGGAAATGTGGCACATGGGAATTGGCATGTGAATGATTTGGGGAGAAAATAAGGACAGAAATAAAAATAAATCTTACCGTTACAGTTATTGATATCATCCAGGGGTATGAGGGGCGTTTTTCAGTGTAGTCTTTGTAGAGTCCACACAGAGGCATACTGGTGCTCTCATCTATGGAGGAAACACATATAGTAAACACACACACACACACACACATACACACACACAATATTCTACAATGTAAACAGAATACAATGACTTTAGAACAAATTCATAGAAGAAAGAACTCAAACATAATATGTTAAAAAGGAGTGAATACCTATCATTTCATCTAATGTCTCTTCAACTTTTTGAAGGTCCTGAAGCATGAAAAAGTATTTTTCATTGTTATATCTTTTTGTCACCCATTCGTCAATTTTCTCTTTCTCAACATCGGATCCAACTCCAAATGCATAAAGATCTGTAACAGCAGTGTTCATGTATTAATCTATGCATATAGAATTTCAATTCAGAATTATATTTTTAGAAATGTTGCTTAATGACATTTAACCTTAAAAAACATTTAGCTGCCTCTTTAGCTGAACAATAAGGTAATAAAAGAAAAAATCTACCTTGCACCATAATTAAATAATATCAGAACTGGATATAACAGCAAAGATCAGCGACGACAGATTTGCTTCTGTTTGTCACTTGCACATATCTTCACTTGTAATGTATATAATGTATGTATAAATGATGCTTAAGTAATATTTATCTTTTACACACCAAGATAAATCTCCCGATCTTCCTTTCCATCTTGTACTGTTTGTCTGATTTCATCAACAACAGGTTTGGGGTCTCCTCCCATATTGGCAATACCTAAAGACACAGTAAAATATGGAGCACTGTTAATAATAATAATAATAATAATAATAATAATAATAATAATAATAATAATAATAATAACAACAATAATAACAATAATAAGTATTGTTATTATTGTTATTATTATTATTATTATTATTGTTGTTGTTGTTATTTAATAACTAATTAATTAATTTATTATTATTATTATTATTATTATTATTATTATTATTATTATTATTATCGTTATTATTACTAATAATAACGATAATAATAATAATAATAATAATAATAATAATAATAATAATAATAATAATAATAATAAAGAAATTTTATTTAAACTGTTATACTGAGTTATAATGGAATTTTCTTACAAAGATGGAATTAATACCATCAGTGAACATGATCACAACGTGCTGCGTCACGGGAAAGTCTTTCTTGTTGTTCTCCTTCTCGAAACTGATACTGTTTCTTATGGATTCATAAGCTTTGCGAATGTTGGTTCCTGTTTTCTTTCTGTCTTCAGTCAATTTGCAACAAAAAACATGTTATTTCCAGGTTAATAAAGAACACATTTTTTTGCAGTTTATTAAAAATCACTTAGCTAATTAACAAATTACTTACATACTTGCAAATAAGGATTTTATATTACAGTTAATTAAAAAGAATTAATAAAATTGCATAAATGACTAACACTTGTGTTTATTTAGCCATAGCCATCTTTACATGTCAAATAATATTTTATCTGCCTGTTTAGAGATGAGACATTTGTGTTTTCCTTTATTTGGATGATCCTGATTATAGTAGCAATAATTTTATAAATAAATAAATAAATAAATAGATAAATAAATAAATAGATAAATAAATAAATAAAAAGAAAGAAAGAAAGAAAGAAAGAAAGAAAGAAAGAAAGAAAGAAAGAAAGAACGAAAGAAAGAAAGAAAGAAAGAAATAAAGAAAGAACGAACGAAAGAAAGAAAGAACAAAAGAAAGAACAAAAGAAAGAACAAAAGAAAGAACAAAAGAAAGAATGAAAGAAAGTTGTATAAGTAAATAATTAATTAATTATTAGAAAACTGGATCATCCCAATGAAGTGAAACACAAATGTTTCAGTTAAACACTTATAGATGTTTACATAGAGGACGCATTAGTCTGAGAAGTAATGAGTTTAAATTAATTTAAACTATCCACATTTAGTTTAAATTTTGGCTCAGAAAAAACTCCAATTTTCAAACTTTAGATGACACTGATACTGAGCAATGCTTTTCCAGGTCAAAACTTACCTTCTTCAAAGTTATAATTGTCTAGCGATTTGAAAATGTCCAATAACTTTGAGTTTTTCCTCTTGAAATCAGTCATGTTAACAATATGTTTTATGTCTGTGGAAAAAATGAGGATGTCATAATTTGGACGGACCTCATAATAGCTTATCTGTTGAAAAAAAAGATGAAATGAAACAGAGTCAATACTGAAAACTCAGTCAGACCTGGAATGGTGTCATAAGGAATGAGTGACAGCCGTACAGTATACAATTTAAATATGACAAGATTACAAGGTGCTTTGAAACATAAAATCACAAGCACAATGTGGAATGTTTGAAAACAACAAGATTAGGATTTTACAGCTTGTGGACATTTCCTTACCATTTATCATCCAGTGATTTGCAGAAACATTGGTACTGTACAGTAAAACTACTGAATTACTACCGCACCACTGATTTCTTTTCATTACATATCAAAACTATTTAAAGTTATTTTACCCCACACAGAATTTCATGAACTGTATGTCAATTGATAAAATCTAAAATTTGACGTACCTTATTTATGAGTTTCTTAATGACTTCCTTTGCTTTATTAAAATCCGCTTCATCTATGCTGTCAGATGCATCTAGGGCAATGTAGATGTCGAGCTTTCCATTCTGATCCAAATTTATTTTCTTTCCAGTTTGCTCTGAAATGATAAAAACGAACTGCTATTTATTTCTCAGTGTAAAACAAAGTAATTTACAGTCACTCACTACAATGGAAACCAAATGGTGGAGTCTTTGTCGAACCCTACTGTACCTGATTCCTCATGCATGGTTATAGTAGTCTTTAGAGAACTGCTAAAAGCCTCTGCTACTTCTTCAGGCGTGTCGTACGTGAAATCGGCTAAAATGAGAAAAGAGGACTACTTTGAAATACTACCAAGTTGACATCAATGAAATGAAACGCGTTTGGTGTTTCTATTGTGTAGAACTTGGGAGTGCATTCAGGTGTCTGTGGTACCACGAGGATGCTCACCATAGCACTCCGGCTCTTTCCCAGACCAATAGCCACCGTCCAGACACACACGCACTTTGGAACCTATTAGTTTTAGATCCTTTTGACAGTTGTAGGTAACTTTGTCATCGATGTCAAAAATGTGACCTTCTCTGTTGGTCATTCCAGGAGGAATGCCTGGGTCTGGGCAGTGATTATCTGTGGGTTGGGTGTATATTTTTATAAGATCCTTCCGGCATTCTCATAATGGCTCCATTAGAACTGTATTAACTTAGAGTTAATTTATTCATTATCTTATTAATTTATTAATAGTGGTGAAGTGCATTACTTACTGTTATGACTACATATTGGTGTGCCACCACTCCACTTCCCATTGGGTTGACACACTCGAGTGGCAGATCCTCGAAATGTGAAATCTGAATAACACTTATAGGTGGTTGTGTCATTCACGACATAAGACCTTTTAAAAGGCTGCACATCACCATTCTCCAGAACATTTGGATTAGGACATGTGACCTCTGAAAAAGTCGAGGAATTACTGAAATAATGCAGCTGTGTGTAAAAAGCAGTTGGGTGAAGGTGGGCAGTTACAGAATAGATTATTACTTACTCTTGCACTCTGCAAGTTTTTTGGTGGGTTTGGGATTCCACTGGCCTCTAAAACATACGCGCTTTTTTACAGATGGATAAAACCCTTCTTCGCAGATGTATCTCAGTATAATCTCATGATTATTTACTTTGGAGAGGGTGTAAATACCCCCAGTGATATTCAGATTATTGTCAGGGCATGGAGATATAGATGGAGCACCTAAAGAGAAACAGACGACTGGGTATAATACGTAACAAAGAAGAAAAAAAAGAAACAACAACAACAGTGCATTGATTTGTTTTTTATATTTAAAATTATCGCTTCAAAGCATGTTTTATTTGACATAAGAACAAAGTAATTGTTGAAAAGTAAGCAGAACATTTTAGGTTTTTGTTTTATTCTTTTTAGGGCATTTAGGGCACGTTGAACCTTAATAAAAAGAAATTGACTCTTTTTCCACACCTCCATTAATTGTTATCTAGTTTACATATCATCAACAATAAAAATCTAGATGAATATCTATTCTATTTCAAGTAAATATTTCAATGCTGGATAATAAAATTTCCAGAAGTTATTTCCGACATAGTTTGTGATATATATAATAAATGTATTTGCCCTTAAAGAGGCGAATAAGTATAAACATAAACAGGCAGATTGTAAAGAACAAGTCAATAGTCTTACCGTTTAAAAACGGGCAGTGGTTTAAAATCACCAAAAAGAATGAACTCCAAAAAAGAACAGTTTGCATGTTGTCTTTTCAACCTTGAGGATTGCAAATGAAATGAAAATTGAGGAACTAGCAGCTAGAGGCATATTTATAAAGGGGGGCCGAAAGGGCCACTTAGAGGGCAGAACTAATACATATGGTCACTGTTTAACCTCAAGTCAAATAAGAAGGATCATTGGCCAACATATAAAGTGTTTTTTTTTTCAGGTCATGATAAGCAAAAATGAGCAAGCAAAATGATACGTGAAAATAAAAATGTACGAATAAATCAATCAAAATATCTGTGTACATCTTATTGGAAAGAAGTATAACTGAAGTGCAACAGAGCAAATAAAACGTCACTGCAAATAAAATCCTTCACAAATTTTGTATTTAATGTAGGAATCACAAAAAGATAGCAATGAGTGCAAAGGTCACTTGTGTCCTCTGAACTCACAGAGTAAAAATAAAAACTTTAAAATATTTAAATTAAGTTTAAATAACATTTACATTAAAAAAAGAGGGCAATTCCAGACCTTCCTTTTTTTTAAAAAGCCTTCTAAAAGTCTGTGGATTATCACCAAACATCAGGGTGGAATATACTTGAGAAACGTAGTTACTATTTTTTTGGTGTATTTACATAAATATTGTTGAAATTGAATATGTGTACACTTATTTAATCACATTAATCCATTAGATAACACAAAAATGTGTTTCTCTTGCCTACATGACAGGCCTAATTTGAGCAATCATGTCTCGGTAGCTTCTACTAAGTGAGATAAGCATCAATTCCAGGATCTATAAAATAAATTGTCTAGGTGGCAAATAAATTCTACTAAATGTTAATGGTAACTATTGGTTATTTAGAGGATATTTTAGCTCAGACTAATTCTTTTGCAAATTACAGAGTATCATTCATGCATGTGACCAGCAAACCTAGCTTGGATGATGTTTTCAACCAAAAAACATTGCTGCTTTAAAATGAAAATTTTCAAATCTTTTATTTGTTTTGGAAAAGAATGCTACTTTTCCCATGAAAACCTGATATCAACTAATTTTCATCCGAATCAGAATCATCCATTGGCAAAGGTGTTGTATATTCTGATGATAGTAGGAATGAAGGATCTTCTGACGCAGTCTTTCCTTCAGCAAAGTTAGTAGCCATTCATCAGTTAGATGCAACAATTTGGCTCAATATGTTTTTGCTGGATAGCTTCAATTTATAGCATAATTTCCCAGTATGCTTTCTATACTTGTTAAACATAGAACAAGTTGAACATCAGTAAAATGAACATCAGTACATTTGAACATCAGTAAAATGAAACATTGTTCTTCCAGGATCCTGGTGCTACACAATGACACAGAGATATAGTACTGTGCAAAAGTGTGTAAAGTAAAAACGTTTTAAAAAATAAATATGTTAGTAGTTGAGTTTTCTCAATTTACTAAATGGAAAGTAAATGAACAGAAGAGAAATCCAAATAAGATCAGTATTTGACGTGACCAGCCTTTGCCTGCAACACAGCATCACATACATCCAGACTGATCCAAACATCTTGAACAACTAACCACAGATCTTCTGTGGATGAAGGTTGCTTCAAATCCTTCTGTGTCTTCACGTAATCCCAGCCTCAATGATGTTGAGATCAAGGCTCTGTGGGGGACAATCCATCACTTCCAGGACTCCTTGTTAATTCTCTATGCTGAAGATACTTAATGACATTGGCTGTATGTCTGGGGTTATTTTTATGCTGCAGAATAAATATGGGGCCAATCAGATGCCTCCCTGCATAATGGTACTGCATGATAGGTATGTATCTGCCTGTATTTCTCAGCATTAAGGACACATTAATCCTGACTAAATCTAAATTAGCCCCAAACTTTCAAGGATCCTCCACCATGATTTAATATTGCCCGTAGACTTATTATTGTATCACTGTCCAGCCCTTTGGTGAAAAACCTACCTCATGCTACAGCAATGTTTTTCCAATTTAATCTAGAGCATGTGCTGCCATTTCTCTGCACCCCAGTTCCTATAGTTTAGTGTATAGTCGAGTCGCTTAGCCTCGTTTCTGCATCGGAGGTATGGTTTTGGGCTACAATTCTTCCATTGAGACCACCTCTGGCCAGACGTCTCGTGAGAGTAGATGAGTATACATGGGTCCTTCCTGGTTTCAGGCGGTTTTTTGCTGATGGCACTGCTGGACAAGTAAGTATGGACTGCTGGGAATAAGCATGTGTCTTTCATCTGCTGCATTACGTTTACAGTCCTCCACATTGCCTGTTTCTTTGTGCTTCTTCAAAATAAAACTCTTATCTGTTCCTCACCCAGATGTATGCACCTAATGACTGTGTTTTAACCTACATATACATTATTAATCATTAGCACCTGCTTGTTATAATTGATTAATTATACACCTAACTCTGAATATACAAAATCCCTGACTTTGTGCAATTGTACAAACGTGCAAGTGTAAGAACTGATGCTGGTTTGAAGGCTAATCACACAAAATATTAATGATTTAGATTTTTATTCTGTTTGTTCACTTTGTATTTTGTAAATTGATCAAAATAAACTATTAAAATCTAGATTTTTGAGCATTCTTATTGCATTACTACAGCATTTTTTCATACCTGCCTAAAACATTTGCACAATATTGTACAATAATATTTGCACACTATTGTTTAAAAAATTAATGACCCTTCACCTTGTGTCTGATGGGCTGAGGGACTTTATATAGATTATAAATAAATACATGACAGCACCATTTACATTTACAGCATTTAGCAGAAGCCCTTATCCAGAGCAACTTCCATTTTATCTCATTTTTATACAACTGAGCAATTGAGGGGTAAAGGCCTTGCTCAGGGGCCCAGCAGTGGCAGCTTGGTGGACGTAGGAATCAAACTCACAACCTTACAATTGGTTGCCCAACACATTAACCACTAGGCTACCACATCCCACAGCATCAGTTAGCTTTTCCTTTGAAATAAACATTGAATTAACACTTTGATGAATTTACTGTTTAAAGGTTAAATGTAGAATAAAAAATTATGATGTAGAATTGACTTATTTTTCTGTGTCCTCATTTTAACTAGAAATGTTACTACAGTGCATGGGTGTGGGTTATGAGAATTACAGGAAACTTTTGCTGAAGCATGCTGACACAGCGGGCAATCTAAGACACTTGCGAAAAATAAACACAGAAAAAAAGCACACAACCTCATTCTACTTCCCATAATCCACACCACACGATCCTGTGCCAATTGTTGATAAAGGGTCGTAGAAAGTTTACTTTGCAAACTGAGGTACAAAGTCCAGAAAACATTGAGGTTAACGGTAATTCCCATCATTGCAAGAATACACAACAACAAAATAAGTTGCAAAGAATGAAACTCACAAGGCTACAAAGTGCATTTGAATAGTTTAAAAGTAAAGGTGGTGTTATCTATAGCAGCTCTTGATGAGCAAGATCATACATAATCATAATGACCAAGTCTTGTTTATTAATTTAAGGAATTTAGGGAAGACAGATTTTAAGAAAAATTCTAATTTTTATATTATTATATTAATATTATATAATTCTATTATATACTACTTTCTATTATATATTCTATTATATATTACTATATTATATATATTATATTACTATTATATTAATTCTTTATACTTCTCCTTATGTTTATCTTTTGTTTTATGTTTATGTTCTGTAAAGCTGCTTTGTGACAATGTCCATTGTAAAAAGCGCTATACAAATAAACTTGAATTGAATTGAATTGAATTGAATTAATTTAAGAATGAAATATCATGCTTTCTGTGTAATTCTGGAGTGTAACATTCAACCACAAGCGAATTATGGAGGTCTTTACAATTTTTCTGTTGTCAAGAAGTAGACTAGGTATTATAAAAGTGAAGGTAGGCTGTTATAAAGTAGACTTGAAAATACTTGAAATGAATGCAAAATAGAAACATATTTCAGATCAGGAACGTCTGTAGACTGCCCAAGAAATCAGCCGTTTCTGAAATACTCAAATGTCAAAGTTATTGACATCACATTTTCCCCTATACTGATGTTTAATGTCAACATTAATTGAAGCTCTTGGCTCACTGCTCAGATTGGATAACTGCACGAATAATCAGGTGTACAGGTGTTCCTAATAAAGTGGCTGGTGTGTGTATGTCTCACACATACATACATGCGTGTGTATACATGCTTTTCAGTTTGATTACATGGTTCATCACTTCATCTGTAAAACGCTAAATAGGTATTTATGTACTAAAGTTAACTTAAATATAATTTTAGTGCTAATTATCTTTTGCTTTTTTACATTTGGTTGTCAACCCAAAGTCTAGAAGATGACCCTAGGACCTGGACTAAAAAAATAGCATGTGATGTTGTGAAATAATGTCTTACTTCAACCCCTGGAGTGAGGAGAACTGAGAACAAGGAAGATTTCACATGCTACTGTCATAAGTTCACAAAGCCATTAAAAGTTCCAAGAGTTCAATTTATTTGTCTTACAAATTTAAAAGTTTTTTTTGTTTCAAAATCGAAAGACTTTGCTTCATATGCAAGTGTAAGATTTGTAAGAATGAGTAGATAATTGCTCAGGACATGAGCAGAAATTGCAGTTTATGTAGTCTCACATTTCACTATTAATATTTCAAATCCTACAAGTAAAATTTGTTTTTATTTTGCTTATTTGTCAATTTAATAATAATAATAATAACAATAATAAGCATAATGATATGATTATTAAGGGGGACACGGTGGCTTAGTGGTAGCCTCACACCTCCAGGGTCGGGGTTCGATTCCCGCCTCCACCTTGTGTGTGTGGAGTTTGCATGTTCTCCCCGTGCCTCGGGGGGTTTCCTCCGGGTACTCCGGTTTCCTCCCCCGGTCCAAAGACATGCATGGTAGGTTGATTGGCATCTCTGGAAAATTGTCCGTAGTGTGTGATTGCGTGAGTGAATGAGAGAGTGTGTGTGCCCTGCGATGGGTTGGCACTCTGTCCAGGGTGTATCCTGCCTTGATGCCCGATGACGCCTGAGATAGGCACAGGCTCCCCGTGACCCGAGGTAGTTCGGATAAACGGTAGAAGATGAATGAATGATATGATTATTGTTATTATTATTATTATTATTATTAACTTGTTGTTGTTGTTAAAAACAATACTACTACTACTACTACTACTACTACTAATAATAATAATAATAATAATATGATGATGATGATGATGATGATGATGATAATGATGATTTTATTTATTTATTATTATTTATGTATGCATTTATTTATTTATTTATTATTATTATTATTAACTTGTTGTTAATAACAATAACAATACTACTACTACTACTACTACTACTAATAATAATAATAATAATAATAATAATAATAATAATAATAATAATAATAATGAGAAGAAGAACAACAACAACAATAATAGTTTAATAATATAGTCTCGAGTCTACATAGTCTTGATTGATTGACATTACAGCGCGACATCTACAGGAAGCAAACTGTAATTACTGAAACCTTTTAACCCTGTAAAGCCTCAAAACCACATTTACATAGTTAATGCATTCTACTGTTTGTCTTCACAATGCTATTGAATAGAAGAAGTGTTTATAGGTCCCAGTCATCTGGCCATGAACTGGCTCTACATGCAAACTTTGTGTTGAGCTCATCTCCTTTTATTGCATGACTGGATTTGTCAAGTAAAATTCCTTACATATATTTTTCTGTGTTTATTACAATTTCTAGAAGTTCTAAACATTTCCCTAAAAACATTTCTACATCAGAGCCCTACTTAAACAATATCTGAGAGGTCAAAAAAAAATTGCTAATTCTTCCCCCTATATTTGGGTATTACAGGGTTAAGGCTGAAAGCGAACATGAAAAAAAAAAGTGTTTTGGTCTACACGAGCCACTGTATTTTTCAACAGAGCGCGCGCTCCAAAGCTGTGACAGATCTCACTACAGCACACGTGAGTATTATTAATATTATATATATTAATCTAGGGTGAGATTTATAGTGCAGTACAGAATATATGTCAGATATAGTCTTTATATATAATTACTAGGTTTATCTTTATAGTATGTTATAGATAATAACATACTATGATATATATTGTAGTATGTTATAGATAATAACATACTATAATAAATATTGTATATAATATATATATTGTAATAATAGTAATACGAGTTGCAACAAGATAACCACGTGAATTGCGTTTATGCTTAATTAAAGTGCTCAATAGTATCGTCATAAACCTTCACATAACAGACTTTAACTGATTTGGCGGCAAAACCAAGTTTAAAAATTGCGCGCGTGCGTTTTCCCGCGCAGTTTGCAGATATAAATAAAATACCCAGTATTAAGCAGCACTAATTATACATTCAAACGGATATATAAGATGCCTGTGTGCACGTACAGGTATAGCATATATTAACATGTTAGTCTGTAGACAAATGCATGAAATGAAGCTATGTTCATACACATACAGGTTATTGCATCTATATTAGAAGTACAACACATATTTTTAAAAGAAATCTCCAAATTTTACCCTAAAAAGCTCCTGATAGTTTTCAATTCATTTTTCATTTCAATATCACAATAATGTTAGAAAAGCTGTCATTTTTACATGAGCGTGTAGCTTAATCAGAAGGCCATTTGGGTCAACAGATTTCCCTAGACATATAATAATAATAATAACCTTTATTTTCTATAGCGCCTTTAAAAGAACATCTCAAAGCGCTTTACAAAAGCAAAATAAAATCAACAAAATTACACACATAATATAATGATTAAAATTAAAGCAACAAAAATAGACAATAAAATAAGCACTATGTAGAATTACAATTTAGACAAATTAAAAGCTACCTTAAAAAAATAAGTTTTAAGCAGAGATTTAAAAGTGCCAAGAGATGTTGCTTGCCTTATCTCAGTTGGTAGTGAATTCCACAGTTTTGGAGCTAGTGAAGAGAAGGCCCTATTTCCCATCGATTTTAAACGAGTTAAAGGAACAGTTAAAAGACCAGTTTCAGAAGAACGAAGATTGCGAGATGGAATATAAGGAATTAAAAGATCAGCCAAATATTGAGGAGCTAACCCGTGTAAGGCCTTGTAGGTAAGCATCAGAATCTTAAAATCAACCCTAAACCTAACGGGGAGCCAGTGCAAGGACTCCAGAACAGGAGTAATGTGATCTTTTAACTTTGTTCTAGTAAGTATTCTTGCTGCCGAATTTTGCACTACCTGTAATTTATTTAAGGTAGCTTTAGACATTAACATAGGTTAATGTAAACCTGACATACCTGTCATACTGTATGTGATGTCTCTGAGCATAAAAAAAGGGACTCCAAGGTATGTTTGTGTAACTGATTTGTACATAACGTTGCTGCTTTAGTAATTTCTTGACATAGACTTACATTTATGTTTATTCTATGTTATTTTATTTACGTCTCTTGATAACCACAATGTATTACTTTGTTATTGCATGGAGACACAACATTGAATCAAAATTCTGACATTCAGACAGAATGCAATATTGATGATGCTTGCTTACAAAGCATCATGACAAAAAAGGGACATTTTAATTCAATTTGGAGCTCTAGTGTTATCTACTACAGAACATATGTTTTAATCATTTCCCCCAGAAACTGTTTTTTTTTTTTTTTTGTTTTTTTTTGTTGATTTGGTCGACTTTGTCTAAACCTCTGTTAATACTAATTCAAGATATAATCAGATTTATGTACAACAATAGATTTAGCTTAAAAAAAAGTTAAGATTTGTGCACATATATGCAAGAGGCAATTTGTGTGAACTAACTTGACATCCAAAGGTAGAATACTTGATGCACCATGACCTACACACACGTAATTCTTATCAATACTTTGACTTAAATAGATAAACTGTAAATTTACTTGAATAATTTTAAGTGGCTAAATAACTTTTTTTGAGTGTGAGCATGTACGATTTTGTCATTTTATTTAGAGTATTTTGAGGTGTATTTCGATTTATCTGCTTGTTTATTTGTATTAGGTTAAGTTTTATTTGAGAAGATTGTAGTTTTTCAGAGAAACAGAGCTAATACAGTTAAAACAGCTCTATCTACAAATCACAGAATTTTGTTCACATTGTAGTTAAAAAATAACAAAACAAATCCCTAAATGTTTCAGCTGAAATAAATTAAAGCTGTACTGCATTAAAGAACAACACACAGTGCCAGGAATAGAGGACAGGAAGGGTTAAAAAAAAATCAGCAAAGCAATTTGTTTCTTATAGAATTGTCTTATAGCAATGGTATGATCTGAGCAAATTGCTTATGCTGGTGTAGTAGAATAAAGGTCTGTGTATTAGAAGAGGCATTTGAAGAACAATCGTCAGTGTTTGTTGTCAAGCAGCTAAACTAGCTAACTAAGATTAAGAGATCATTTGAGTTCATTATCTAATTTATATAATTCTGCTTATTATTGAAGGTTTCTTTTCTCCAAGTGTCTTTAGGCAGAACTGGTGGATAAAAATGCTATGTCCATCAGATAACAGGTGGGTCTTATGTATATACTCGAATTTAAGATTTATGATTAAGTCAAATGAACTACCCTAATAACGAACTAATTATTGTTATTATTTTATTATTAAATTTATTTTTGACAGAGGTCTTGTGGCCATCATCTTTTTCATCCTGGGCATGGAAACACTTCTTCCATGGAATTTCTTCATTACTGCCTTCGATGTATGAAACTGGGAGTCTTTTGGGAATGCTTTATATATATATATATATATATATATATATATATATATATATATATATATATATATACACACACACACACACACATCTGTACAATGTTTTATTTTGTGCAGAAATCTATAGCACTCATCCTTTGTCTTTCACAGTATTTCAACGAACGGCTAAACACATCAATGTCAAGCAACGCTTCAGAATCTGACCAGACTTCTCCCTATATGTTCGACAACATGTGTGTGTTGCTTTCCACGCTGCCTTTGCTGTTGTTCACGTTACTAAACTCGTTTCTCTACCAGCAGTAAGTACATATTAATGTGTTTAGGTTCAGTTTTAGGGACACTAGGAAAAAAATAATAATAATAAAAAAAAGGTAAATCTGTGTCTCTGACTGCTTTGGATTTTGTGCAATACGATGTCTCTGTTTTGCTTTGCAGTATTCCAGAAAGGATGAGGATAGCCGGCAGTATGTTTATCATTTTACTACTCTTCATCCTTACCGCAACCTTAGTGAAAGTCAAAATGGGACAGGATCTTTTCTTCAAAATCACAATGGCGATCATCTGGTTTATCAACAGTATGTGTTGCCAAATTATTATACCTTAAGGCAATATAATTGGGTGGAAGCTGTCAGTGATGTGATCATTGTAAACCTTTTCTGCTTACAGTGTTTGGGGCGGTGCTTCAGGGCAGTCTGTTTGGTCTGGTTGGGAAATTTCCCCCCAAATATAGTTCATGGTTTATGAGTGGTCAAGCCATGGCTGGCATCTTCTCTGCAGTCGCCATGTTGGTGTCAAAGATCTGTGAGTATCAGTGAGCATCACATGAATTAGGGTAAAGAATTAGGGTTATTGCGGATCCTAAATGAAGTTGTCTTTTCCTGTGTTTGACTTGCATCTCTAGCTAAAACAGATAACGAGAGTGCGGCTTTGGGCTACTTCATCACACCCTGTGCTGCCACGCTCCTCACGCTGTGCTGCTACTCACTGCTGCCACACCTGGTACATTTTTTCATTTTTGCTTTACACCTAGATTATTATATACTACTGGTTGTTAAAGTGGGGTCTTGTCAGAATAACCAGGAAGTCTATACTACAATGTATATACAGTATGTACCGATCAGCCATAACGTTATAACCACTGGCAGCTGACGTCACTAACTTGTTACCATGTCAGCGTGTCAGTTTAGACTAATGTTTGAGATGTTGGATTATATTCAAAGGAGGTCTGTGAAATGAATTTTACCATGGAAGGGCTTATCTGATGTTATAAGTTGAAATCCCATTGTTTTATTAATAAGTGCTATGCTTTACAGCACAGACGCACCTTAGTTACATCCATAATAGTCTGAGAATTTTATAACCATTACCTTATACAAGATGTCAACAAATAATTCTTAATAAACAGTGTTTTTTGTTGTTTCTTTGGGGTTTTTTCCAGAAATTTGCAGGACTATATTTAGAAGTTGGAGCTAGAAACAAAGAGACAAAGGAGGATTTGGATCTAAACCTTAAGGGTCAGTGTCAGACATTGATGAATAATATATCAGACATGTTTATACTTTTGAGACTTGAGTAACTCTGAGACTGTAAATATGTTTTGTCTGCTGCTGTAGAGAATGTGACCTTGGTCAAAGTGAAGCCCACTGATTCAGACTACGCTGGTAAAAGCGCGTTAAATGACTCTTATGTCGGAGCCTTCAAGACTGTGGACGCACTAGAGACACAAGGAGAAAAGGCACCGGTATTGGCAGTGTTTAAAAAGGTTCGGCATTTTCTTATTAAAGGTCTAAAAAATGAAATAAACAGTTTGCTTAACAAACAAAGTTATTACATACTGACTTGAGAGACTTTTACACAAACCCGCCACCCTTCTGTCAGCATCCCTTCACATACAGACACACCAAGGTCCACTTATTCACACGAATTACATCATTAATGAAAATAAATAAACATTAAGTAGAAATAAATAATCACATATCAGCTTTTAACTCTCGGGTAGATGTAATGCGCATTTTATTTCCAAATCCCTGCTGAAGTTTTGCTCTGAGGCTAACGCATTTTTATTTGTAATATTCCATATGGTTGTATGTTCTTATTCATCTATATATATTTCTTTTTTCTTTTTTTAAGATTTGGGTGATGGCCTTGTGTGTGACGTGTGTTTTCGCAGTCACGTTGTCTGTTTTTCCAGCAGTCACTGTGATGGTGAAGCCAAATGGTCTGTTTACAGGAACAATGGGTAGGTCACCATTACAGCACATTCTTTAACAAGTATTAAAGAAAAGAAAAAAACAGGAATTCCATTACTTTATTTCTCTCTCTATCTCTCACACACAGGCGACATTTTTACACCCCTCTTTTGTTTCTTGGTCTTCAGTTTGATGGATTGGGTTGGCCGAAGTGCCACCTATATTTCTCAGTGGGTAAGGCTTCAGTATATATTTTTTCTTTAATTATTTTTAAATTACTTATCGTCGCTGTCAGACGGAATCCTCGTATCTCCAAAACCATTACTTTTCAGGAAATTAAAAAAACGCCGTACCTTATCTGCAGTGCACAGGGTTTAGTCCGCGTTGCAGTGGATTGTCTTGCGCTAAATTCCTGTCCTCAGACGAGCACCAGAACTAGCGGGGGTCAAGATTTTTTTTTCTTTGAGCCCAGTGTTTTGAAGACATTTACCTCAGAAGACGTGTTGATTCGTTGCGACTCTTCTTGAGGAGAAATATACCGCGAAGCTCTCCCGCGGAGTGAGGAAGAGGTGGACAGTTGAAGTGTCCAATGGAGTTATGAGATTTGCGCTCAAGCTATTTTCAGGACTTTAGATTGGTTAATAACTTGTAAAAATAACAGACCCACATGGGGACTGTATAGCATCGATATGTGAAAAAATATGAAATTGACCAAATTTGGACATACGAGGTTTCCGCCCAAAAGCGACGTTATATTACTTTTAACAAGAGTCTGTTGCAATTAAAGATAAGTAAATGGTATCATGTGAATAATCTCCCTTGGATGAAACCTTCTCCCCTGAGTGAAAGATGTCTTTAGCATCTACAGGATTTAAAAAGTAAAGCCAAACAGCATTGGATTAGTGCTGAAAGGATGTCCGCTATGAACATATTTTGACCAGATGTCCTGATATGACCACAGGACAGCCTTTTTTAACTACGACAGGATTTTTTGGTGAGGTGAGATTATTCACCAAAGAAAGGCTGGAAGTTAGGAAGGCCATAAACAGAGATTTGGCAGGCGCAAATCTTTAGGATGTCCAGTCAGGACTGAATTTGCACCAATCCAGTAAATGGTCAGGACCCTTGAAGGACCTTGGACACATTCTTTTAATGCAATGAATGAATGCATGCAGTGAAGACAACAGGTTGAAAAGAGGAGTAAAGGAGGCATTTGGTCTCAAATCCAATGTCATGATGTTATGCTGCTTAATATAAGCATTCAGTAGAACAGATGAGAGTTGAAATGTAAAAGGTTCACTCATTGAGAGCTACTGCTATTAGATAAGCAATTAATAAAACAAGGAAGGGTGTTGTGTGTTATATAAAGATAATGAATGGTTAGAATATTAAGAAGAAACAACAATAAATGCACATATTTTATATTCTCTGTCCACTTTCTTCCCACAGTCTTGTACCAGAAAATTAGCCTGATAGTGTTTTGTTATACTGTACAACCACTGTATTGGTATAAGGGCAATAAAGTTGAATTGAATTAAACTGTGATCTGAATTACAGTCTTAAGTACTGTGGGGCTGCTGTTATTCCAATTAGATTAAACATTTATACACAGTGCAATAATGTCACTCTACCCATGAATTTGCTCCTGTTAGAAAGTAATACTTGCCTTTTTTTTTTTTCATTCTAGCCCAAAAAGGAAAGCTGTCTGTTCCCGATCTTAGTGGCAGCTCGTATGATCTTCATTCCTGCCCTCATGTTTTGCAACATTCCATCTCGCATCTATCCATTAAGTTTTTTCAAACATGAATTAGCCTACATAGTCATCATGTCATTATTTGCCATGACAAACGGATATTTTGCCTGTCTCTCCATGTCCTATGCTCCACAGTAAGTATTACATTACAGTAATCCCTTAAATGCATAATTTATAGGATATAAATAGGATAATAGGATGCTATTGTACTCCACAGATGTTTAAATTTATGCTATATGGCTAAAAGTTTGTGGGCACCTAAACATCACACCCATATGTGGTTCTTCCCCAAACTGTTGCCACAAAGTTAGCAGCAGTTTTTTTGTATGTTGGAATGAAGGGCACAAACTTATTCCGGCAAGACGATGCCCCTGTACAAAGAGTGAAACCTATGAAGACATGTTGGTGTGGAAGAACTCAAGTAGCCTCCATGGAGCCCTCAACCCCACTCAACATCTTTGTGATGATCTAGAACCCTCAAAGCACCCAAGCCTCCTTGACCAACACGTCTTTGTGGCTGAAAGGCTAGAATTTTCATGGCTACGCTCAATAAATTCTTCCTAGTAGAGTGGAGGTTATAATAGAATTGGGTGGATTAAATCTAGATTGGTGTGATGGTCAGGTGTCCAAAACCTCTTGGCTAGAGAGTATCTTTTCTGAATTGTGTTTTACACAGAATACTAGTAGTGTACACTTTGTAGTAGAATCCTTATTCATTTTTTTTTTTGTTTACCAGGTTGGTGAGGTCTAAGGATGCAGAGACTGCTGGGGCTTTGATGACCTTTTTCCTGGCTTTGGGATTGTCACTTGGGGGTGCTTTCTCATTTGTCTTGAAAAAACTCGTATAGTTTTCGTTGATGGCCTAGTGGTCATGTTACTGCTATTCAGGCAGCTATTCTGCTTTTGCAATGCTAATCCCATACATCTAGAGCCTGCCTCACTCTCACGTGCCACTTCTTAATGCAATACTTCTTTAAAATCCATAATTACAGGCTACACCTAAGTGAATCATAATGGTAAAGATTAGATAATGTATTATGTAACAATTATATGTTCTAAAAGGGAGATTTTTTATTTTATTTTTTTTATTTGTTTGTTATTGGTTTGTTTTATATTAACTCCATGTTTATTTAAAGAATTTTAGTTTTTTACTATTTTTACAAAATATTTGTCAATATTTTGAATTCATATTGCACTGTATTGTTTTTTAAATTTTTCTGTTTTCTAACATATTTATTTTCGGTCTTTCTAAAAAAAAAAAAAAAAAAAGTCTTGTCTCTGTTTACACATTTACTGAGTTACTGTTGTTGAGAAACTTGCAAAACTTGCATTTCCTTCTCACTCCAAGTTATTTTTCCCAGCATAGCTGAGCTGATGCCTACAGTATAATATCAGATTACTTTGTAATCATTGTAACAGTTAAAGAATAAACAAATACTGTTCTGTACAAGAATCTAACCATCAGCATTGCTGTAACCCATCAGGTTATGAGAGATGACCTGCTCCATGCTTTCACACAGCTCTCTGTACTCTACACTGCTCACCTCCGTCAGTTGTAAATTAAAGTTTAGCATTAATTGTCCTTTATTGATTAAAAATGTTTGGCTGAATTAGATAAATAGTTTTCTTTTAACATATATATTTAGAGATACACAGAATTGGTTACTCTTTTATAAATAATTATATACTCGACATTCAATCTATTAGGAATACCGAAATATTCATTATTCATAATCAGGTAAATACAGGTCAAGTGCTTCTGTTATTGTTCACGTCAAACATCAGAACGATAAAACTGATCTCTGAGTATCACCTTCATTTTCTTAGATCAATTTAAGTTGCCCTGAATATAGCATCTGCCAAAATGCCCATGTAAAATGTGTGAAAACCAGAAAACAGTGAAGGAGCCATAGTTCTTTGGGTAGAAACCCCTTTTTGATAAGAGAGGTGAGAGGAACATGACCAGATGTCGTCTGCTGTTGTAGCCCATCCACATCAAGGGTGGACGTGCTGTACGTGCTGAGATGCTTTCCTGCCCATGACGGAGTGCTTACATGACTTACTAAAGACTTTCAACTCTCGACAACTCATAACATCCTGGCGGTTTTCCTCTGCCCTCTTTAAAACGAGCCTTTTTCTCTGCATTCTGCTTATACAACTGGCCTTTGTCCTCTGTTAACAGTGTGGTGTGGTCATTTTAATACCTCTCTACAGATGAAAACACACAACAATGTGGTTTTTATAAATGTATTTAATTTAGTTTTACAAGATTAGAGGAGGACTACAAAGAGAAAAAAAAGATTTGACATTTTTTGCAGAGACAGTAGCAAAAGAAGTAAACCGATCTCAGTAAAAATGGTAGCATTTAGATCAATGAATGCATACTCCCTGAATAATTATTTCCTGACCTAAATGAATCATAAGCAATGCTATATGTGTTCAAACCACACTTAGAATGACATGTTCATTTACACATCAGTAAAAGAAATATGAAATAGAAGCTGCAAAGTCATGGACAATAAGGAGCTATCAAAACTGAGGTGATTTGCTCAGTTACTGTTAAACTGTACATTTAGAAGAGGTTGGACTTGACTATTTAATGATGAGAATAAGAATGTCTAAAAAAGTCAGACAACTCCGTTCCTGTCAGAACTCGAGGTGCGCGACTTACTTCTTCGTTTCAAACAAATGTTATGAAGTCATGTACATTTCTGTGTCAGTCAGTCATACGTCCTGGTCCTGACTATTTTCTAAGCGTGAACTCTAAAAGCATCATTCCCTGAGGCATGCATTTAAAGTTAGAGATGTACAGAATTTTGATGGGGCAGGTGACGTGTTGGGTTTGAGGACAGGAACTGGTTTGAGTGGGACTGTGGCGCACTGGTTACTCACCTACCAGGCGACAACCCCACCTCTTGGCTTTTGGATTGCACTGTGCTCCCCTTAAAGCTGTGCTGTCTTCTTAACAGTTCAAAACATAGCCAGGGAACCTCAGTTGTGAGCGTGTGTGCGGATCTCGTCTCGTCTTACTGAAAATGCTCAAAAGAAACACCAAATGCCACAGAACAAGCCAACAATTCAAATTTCCGTGATCTCACACGTTCCCATGAACTTTGTAATGGATTATTGTGAGCATGTTTCTTATAAGACACTCATTATGATAACTTCTGAATGGATATGCCACTGGGCTTTAACCAGTATGTTCACAAAAAATAAACATTTTGTTTGTTTGTTTTTTAATTGCAAACCACCAAACCAAGATTACGTGGGGTACTTCATGTGCCTGAGCTAAATGACTTTTCTCTGCTTGCTAAATGTGAACTTATTAAACCCTAATCTGTGTCACACTAACAGCCTCATCATTGTTTTTTCCACATCAAGTTCTTCAGCCAGAAGGTGGATCTGAGCTGAGGTGGAACAGGAGATGATTTAGGAGAAGTGGTGTATGGTTAAGGTGCAAGCGTGATTGGGGCCAGAGGGCTTTACCTTTCTGGGGAGTGCATCCATGCCACTGTGGGACTCTAATTCTCTTCCCCCGTCATGTGCAACTTGGCGTCCTGAGGCCTGGGAGCCATTCTAGCTGTAGTTAGCGAAAAGGGAAAATGTGGCTGGAAGAACAGCACGAGTAACCAGTCATGCACTATTTCTAGCACAAAATGACAGACATGTAAGTTAATGTGAGGAGGCCTGATGCACTATAAAGAGCTACCCTTCCATCACCATTCCACTAAATGTTAAGACTAAAACAATGACCACTCCAATATAATATCTGCCTTTTTTCGTCTTGTAAACATCAGGGCCTGGATACACTTACGAGTCATGGAAAGTTTTGTATCAGGTGTCTTTTAGAAACCTGTTAACTATACACTGAATTATGCACAGAAAAATACAAATATAATCCATAATCGAATATTGCAGGTCATTTCAATCTGCTGCCTATGTTACAAAAGGTTTGTTGTATCCAGGCCAATAGAGGTCACTGAGACCATGTTGTGCATGTGTGTGTTTGTGTTCGTGCGAGTACCCGACAATCTCTCAGCGTTGGAATGAAAGACTGAAGACAGTCTGAGGTGCATTCTAAAGGAAAGAGGACATAAAATCATTAAAAAAAGAGAGATTTCTCTGCCTTTTTTTTCATTGCAATCAGTTTACTGATGTCTGTAAAGCACATTGAAGGAATGCTACAACATTCTCCATAACATCTGAGAACAAAACCCTGCAATAACCAATTAGCTCTTGCTTGAAAATTATGCAGATCTGATACAAGAATTTGAGTCGGCAGACTGCATATTCATTTATTAAAATGTTACATGCCAGATGTTATGAAAACCTTGTGTAGACTCCTTCCTCTAGTCTCCAAGATAAACAGGCAGGTTTGAATCAATTAAATCAAACAAACACTTTAACAAAAACAATGATCATATATATATATATACACACTGCATTTAAGGGAACCTAATTGAAAGGAGGACTGCCAATTACATTTTAAATTGAATAGAGTTTAATTCAAACTGCCCTGTTTTGTCCACTGGTTTGTCACATTTACTATTGAACAAAAATACATCAGATATTTGTATTCACTGTATTTTATTCCCAAACTCAAATCAACTAGAGGCCTAATACAATAGACCTTACAACCCCAAAATCAAACCAACTAAATGAGCACTGCCAAATCAGTCTAAAATGTACTGTGATGGCAAAAAAAAAAGGGGGGAACTCAAAATTTATATATATATAAAAAAAACGAAAAAAAAGACAAAGAATCATAAGGGGCTGCGGAGGAGGACCTTGCTGTATTGGAGGCAAAAAAGGAATTTGAGCGATTAACTAACTATCGCTAGCCGCCTGAACACATTTTGTCCATGTAGAGGAATACAAATCTAGCAATGGCAGTTGATTCCTTTATAGCCCTGCAACACAATCCACAGGCTATACCAATGCCATCTCCAACACAAAATCAATACGGATATGGAAATAACAAGAAAACAACTAAGTAGGAAGTAGGAATATGCACTAGTCAAGTCATTTTTTTTTTATTTGGCTGATGAATGCTAGATAGACTAACAAACATTAGCCGTCCATTTTGTAGCCTAGTCTCATTCCAAGAGGTGAATTTAATAATCGGAGTTGAGTTTCATGCTGAGAGCAGGTCATGCCCTTATATGCCCAATGGGCTGAAACACATCAAGTTCTATTGTGTTATTTAGCTGATACTGATGGAGCTCATCTCTGCTCAAAGCCAAATCCCACCCATTTGGAATGGAAGGTGATGCGTGATAATGTGTGGCTCTATTGCGAGTGAAAATGTTTTCTCTGAACAATCTGGTATATTAAAAGACATTCACGCACACACACTCAACCACCATCCACACAGGTCCTCTTTGTATTTCAAATTCCCACTACTGCCTTCATGATACATTTATGTTGGTTCCTTAAAAAAATGTTTGTATTTCTACACAACTACAGCACGTAGATCTTGGAGAGGAATCTATATATAAATAGAAACGCCTCCACCAATGTTAGACTCTGTGCTCAAAACTGTATCATCTGCTGTATGAGAGATTCTCAAGTCTCCTGGAAAAGGCTGGTGTCAGATTAGGCACAACCAGATTGTTTAAACTTATAAGAGGTCTAATTAATAGACTAATAAAACAATAATACGAGTTTGGTGCATAAAGCTAATATCAAGATTTAATGCATCCCTTTCCTTCTAGAGGACCGACACTACCTATGCCACACACATTCAGCAGTCAACAACACAACAGGCAAGCAAGCGAGCACATGCGTGTGCACGCACACACGACACACACACATGTGAGGTGGTGAGATCTATCGATATGTGGGCTCTGGCATGTTGTGGTGGGAGTAGTCAGGATTGCGGAGGTGGGGATCCTTGTGTGGTGGAGGTGGCTCATACGCTCTTGGAGATGCGCCGGTTCCAGGAGCCGCCATGTGATTGCCATCCATCGACCCTGAAGGCGGCATGGGCATGGTTGGCATCTGGTGTGGTGGGGGTGGCGGAGGTGGCGGATAGTAGTACTGGTACTGTTGATAATGTTGATAGTGTTGGTACTGCTGGTATTGTTGGTACTGCTGGACATACTCTGCATAACACCTAATATGAAATGTCAAAGGAAAAAAAAGGGCTGCTTAGTGTGCAGATGTAAACAATAGATTGTTAAGCTGTGCTATAATTACCTTAAACACACAGACACAACAAAAGGGAAGGGGTTGCAATAGAAGTAAGTGTGACTGTGGGAATTTGTGCCCACTGAGACAAGAACATTTCTAAGAGCAGGCTATGAAAAGAATATTAATTATTATTTTAGCCAGAATTTAAGACTAACCCTACTGTCAAATGCATTTCCATGTATCCGAGTCCCAGATGTTACATGCTAAGACTAAATCCATTTCTACTATCTTGTACCTTGCAATAGGGTCTCCATCTTTAATAGCAGGCAGTTCGGGTCCTCCAGGTGGTGTGGGCAGCAGAGCACGGCGCTTGGGTCTTGTGGCACTGATGGGCTGTGGAACAGGGTCAGGCAGCAGAGCAGAACGTCTTACAGGGCTCCGGTCCCGGTCTGATTTGGTAATGGCCTGTTGCTCAGCCAAAACATGCTGACCCTGCTCAATGAATCGCTGCCGGGCAGCTTCAAATAAAGCTTGTGCGTCAGGCTCAGCTCCACCCATGGTCCCATAGGCAGGGCCTGCATATGCAGAGGAGTTTGTGCCATATGCAGGGTTCATGGCTGTGGTGGTTGTGGTGGCTGATGGTGCCTCTCCTGCTGCTGGGTACCCGGAATCATCTGTTCCCTGGCTGATGACCTGGTCAGCCACAGAACCATACACTTGACTCGCCAGGGCACCATAGACTGCAGCACTCACTGGCTTACCATCTGTTCCACTGGCTTCAGTCAGACCCTTTAGAGCCGCGTACGTCGGATCAGAAGTGTTGGTGTTAAAGAAAGAGTTGTGCACACACTGTTGTACCTGAATAGGAAGTCCAGCAGCAGCAGCAGCTGCAGCAGCAAGTACAGCTGCCTGACTCTGGTGGTGCTCCATAGGTGGCCTGGTTGGACACTCTCCTGCAAAGTGTCCCTGCGTCCCGCAACGTGCACACGGCACCTTGGACATGGCTCCAGGATTAGCTTGCTGGATGTTTGAAAGATCCACAGAAAGGTGGTGGTCCGTGTAGGAGGTCCCGTATAGGGCCTCGACGGCATTCGCCGCATTCTCTTGATGCTCCATGTGTAGAAAAGTATAACCTGCTGAGGAGTCGGGCTTGGCTGAAACAGAGGATACAGAAAACACCACAAAATAAAGTACTAGAAAAACAGCATACTGAAGGTTCAATCACACGAGGTGAGCATATGTGACGCAATAAAATCACGTGATAAACAGAAAACAAATTAAACCATACATTTCAACAAGGGCATTCGTAGGTTTAACTCTTTTTGGTTTTACAGTCTGAAACGATTGAACAGTTAAAGCAGTTCAGCAGTAATACCCAGAGCTCTTATGTTCCCTACATTTACTTTGATAGAGTTCTGATACAATTATCGAGGCTTTTCGACACAAAAGGTTGCGACAACGAAACTCTACACCATCTAGACCACGGATCTCACAGTCAGCAACCCCTTTTCCCTGCAGATGGACAAAGAAAAGTTGCCTCAAAACTGCCTCAGTTGATTCCGGGTTCGATTCGCAGACGTCATGGCAGTAAACCCGCCACGACAAACCTAAAGATTAGCTTCATGTTAACTTGAATTTGGTTACTTCGGCTACAATATAAAAAAACTCAAGGTTGATTAATTAAATTTGTATTATTTAATATTACTTAATTTATTCTTCGACAGAAATGTAGCTTTAAGCAGCTTTTACCATCTAAAACCTCTCGACGCACCGAGCTAGCTTTATTAGCAATACGTTAGCTACGTAGCATTTCTAGCAAATTCTATGAAGGAAACGTTACATAAAAAAGGTCACCAACCCAAATAAAAACGCACCCTCTGTATGAACCGTGACGATAAACAATCATACAAGACGAAATTTAACGCAAAAATATAAAACCGAAATAATGAAATACAACACAAACAACACATAAGTATGCTAGCTAGTTAGCTTAGCAGCTCACCTAACTCCGCACGAAATGATTCATATCCGACTTCCGGTAAGCGGATGTTAAGCGTCAAACAAGTCCGAGTTGACACAAATAACAAGTAAAGTTCCGGTACTCACTGACATAGTTAATGTTTCCCACACACGTACTAAATCCTTCTAACATTGTCTCCCTTTTTCATTATTTTCTAATAAATTTTCACACTCAACGGTATCTAGAATTTGCACAAAATATTGAAAAAAAAAAAAACAAGCAAAATCATAGGAGAAGGGTCTCAAACATGTTTATAAGAGAGATATGACTAAAATATCCACGTGGCTCAGGATGCCAGGATGTGTATAGTCTTAATTAATCACACTTTACAAATAAAGTGAGCAGAAAAGCATCTCGGCCTGCATGAAACATTAAAACATATGGTAGATATGGGGTTTATAAAGGGTTTTTCAGTCCAGAAAGGGTTTAACTCAAGTCAGGTAAAATAAAAATAAAAAAATTATATAATATAATTATTTATTTATTTTTTCATTATTTTTTAGCTATACACACACACACACACATATATATATATATGTGTGTGTGTGTGTGCGTGTGTGTGTGCGTGTGTGAGTGTGTGTGTGTATAGCTAAATAAAATAATAAAAAATAAATAAATCTTATTATACTTTTTTCAGGAAACCTTGTATATGATTTCAAGACCAAACAAAAAAATAAAAAATAATTAAAGAAAGAAAAATTCCAACCACCAAGTCATAATATATTGCATAGTACAGAATTAGAATACCATTATATATAATTTATAATTAAGTTAAATATTTCTTTATTTCTTTCTTTATTTATTTATTTATTTATTTATTCTTACATAAGGTTTATTTTTCGGAATTTACTATATACTAACTATCTACAACAGTGTGTGAGTCAGTGTCTGTGATGCATAGAGCTGTACAATTTAGTTTATATATATATAAATGGGAGAAGCCAAAGAATCAGGGGGTGAAAATGTTGCTTGCAGGACTTAAACATACCCATAGCCTTTACCGACTGCAGTTTTCTCTGAGCTTAAATCGGTATCCAGCTCTCAATAATGCCCACGAGGTGTAGGCTACCGTCCAGGTTTATCCAGGCGCATGCGCACATGTCTACAGCAAGAGCAAGGTAACTTTTGGTTTTCCCATTCACAAATATCACATTGGAAAGCACGCAGAGGAAGAAAAAGGAGTGTGAATAATGTTTGAGTCACAGTTTCACATACTAAGGGAAAAGAGGCTGGACATCACACGCACGTGGAAAAGGAAGTAACCTGTCTATGAGCCAAAACAGCAAGAAGTAGTTTTTAACATTTCATGGATCTGACAGCTTTGTGTCATGAAGTCTTTGTGTTTCAGCTTCTGTAACTGAGAATTCAAGGTGGAAAGGTAAGTGGCTAGTTTATTTAAATGCACATGTAAACCTAGATTCTTTTCACAGCTGTAAATCTGTGTGATTTGGTTGCCAGAGCTGAACTGTCTGAGCTTTCTGAGCACTTCCCTTCCTTCTTTATGCACACAGTAGGAAACTGCAGCTCTAACTGCATCTCAGTGCTTGGAGAAGTTGTCCTGAGAATGAGATGTGTTCTCACCACACTTGACTTGACTTGATTTCACACTCTCTCAAATCTGACAACACCATTTTAACACCGGTCTATGTTGCATATTGAAGCTATTTATAAATTTACATTTTCTGGGCACGTTTTTGACTTGAAACCAGACTAATGTATTATGGTCTAGAGTAAAGAACAAGTTTTTATTCTAGAGATTACTTAAAGGAAACTGTATCCTTCCTTGTTGCTGGGTTTCCTCAATCGTACACTTAAATGATTACTTTAAAATGTAATATCGGTCCAGTCAAACGTGTACCTTGAATCTTTACACAGATCAAAAGTTAAGGGTACAACGTCAACGTCAAGGAAAGCTACAATTTTTATCTTTATTTCCTGAGAGTGTACATAAACCAAATAAACTGGGTGAGTTAACAGTGTGGTATTTTAAACGGTTCCATGATGCCACTTACAGGCTCATGGTTGTTAAGCAAAATTACCACAAACCCTTCCAAAGCACATACTTATAGGCTTCCACCCTACCAAGCCTGGACTTGCTAGGCTCATTTACACACCCTTTAAGTAGACCTGTTCTCTATCCCTCCTGCCATAACATGAACTCTGTAATCTCTTCACATCATATGATCATATGAAGTCGAAAATCCAACTCCAAGAACATTCTTAAAATCTCTAGAAGATAAGAAAAGGCTGATTTATGGAATTACATATAGACATAGTGTGGTGTACTGTAGAGTAGTATAATCTAAATCTAAAATGTAGTTTATAGTGTAGTGTAGTAAAATAAAAATATAGTTATAAGTATAAAGATTATAGAAACAATTCAGGTTAGGTTGGAAAAAAAGCGGTTAATATTTAATTCACTTCTATACCCCTTCAAACATCCTTTGTAAAATTCCACGATATATAAAAGATACTAGATTCTAGTTTAAAGTGAGTGTAAAAGTTTTTTTTTTCTTCACATTAGTGTGTGTCAGTGGGTTGGAATGCCCAGTAGGATGTGTGGGCCAGTGTTGCTATAGCAGCCATCTGCTGCTAAAAAGAGTATTCTTCACCATCCCACTCAGAGGCAGCCTATGCCAGGGGTACCAAAACTTTTTAACACTAAAAACGTCCTACTGATCAATTTTGCTCTGTTCAAATACATTCTCACAAAAAGGCTATATAAAAAAAAAACAGTTTTATTCACTATCTGAAAACATCCTGAATCTGAAAAAAGTGTCACAGAACTTCAGTATTATTTTTAGATTATAAATAGTTTTGTATTTTTTTATTTGTATTTTAATTGCAGATTTGGTAAATTACTAGAACTTTGGACAGCCATAATTATCAGTATAACTCACTGATTCATACATACAGGACATGACTAATAAATCTATAAATAATTTCGCTTCCCTAAATAAAATGTTAAATCTTTCGCTTTGGATCAGCAGTATAATGCTAAAATAAGTCTTGTGTAGTTTTCTATCATGAGATGATTCATAGCTCACAAAACTTTTAATGGTGGACTTTCTAATTGCGTTTGATACCTGTTTACGAAGAAGGAAAAGACAAAGCCAAAAGATACAAATACTTTAAATCAAACCAACCAAGCTGTAGTTCTAGCACTGTATAGTCAATAACACTGACAGCAGAAGGTCATAATGTCCTATAATGTTTACATTATTGCAAGTTCTGCTGTACGTTCTTAATCTAATTTATCGCATTGTCATCTTGTTATGATGATATTAAGGATATGTTAAGACTGGGAATAGGCAGGTTCAGTCAGAGCAGCTCAGCGTAAAAATGTTAGGAAATTAGTCATAGGATGACAAACAGCACTCACATGACCAGGAGGAGGAATGAGCCCCAAGGGAAGTTTCCAAAAACCAGTAAGAACTGCAGGTCAGCAGGAGAAATAAGGCACATGTTTGTGTAGAAAATAACCATTAATGGAAAAAGTTACACAAGCCCTATGAGATGACTGGAAATTAAAATTTAAAAAAAAAAGGTAGCGTGTTTACTGAAAGGGAAGTTCAGAGAATCCGAATGGTTCGTTTGTCCATTGTAAGCACCACAGGTAATGCATTAGCGAATTACCAGATCGTTTAAACTGTTCTCTCAGGGCCTTAATGGCTCGGAGAAAAGAAGAGTGTTATATAAATTTCTAGAACATTCCGGTTCATATCTTCTACGACAGTAAACATGCATCATTCCTACTAAAAATAAGCTCTTTGCAACAGCTAAGTTGCAGAAACAGTGCAAAATGAGAAACGTGTGTAAAGATAGCTCAAAGGGCTTCAAAATAAAATTGATCACTTTTGAAATTGTGCTTCACTGTTTGTACCGTATCCAACTGGTTGCATTAATAACACTATTGAAACAAAAGTGTGCTCATGTGAATCATTAACTCAGGTGTTTAATACATGTAGATGCAGGAGGACCATGTGTATGACTATCCAGATGTAAATCCAGTAGGACAGAAGAGGATATGTCCTCAGCGAGGCTCCTTGAAGAGCATCAGTGTGCTGGATCGCCTGCTGCTAACGTACCCAGTATGGTTGCAGTTGTCTATCAACTCAGCCACAGCACTTCACATCCTACAGCGTGAACCCCCAGGGGTGAGAAACACTCACTCACAAGCCGACACTGCCAAATTCTTTAGTCAAAATTTATTTTAATTTGTCACAACCTCCAAAAACAGTTAAGGTGCTCTGTATTCCCATAGTTCTGGCATCAACAAAAAAAACTCAGTCTTCATGTGGTTCCTGGGAAATGGTTTCAGTTTCAAATAACGTTACATTATGAATTGTATACAAAATGCTAGATAAAAATATCAAATGTAATGTTTACTCCACATTTTGTAGACTTTTCTGGTGCGAAAGTCTAGTACATCCCAGAAGAAGATGCTGTGTCTCAGGCTAGCAGATGACAGTGTGCCATCTTTTGTCAAACAGTTTGTCATCCGGGAGAAGGACTCGAGTAAGTAATATAATAAGCATGAAATATATCTACGGATTTTGAACTCAATTGGACAGAATTTGGTGTTGAACAATTACATTTGTTGAATATGGATATTCATTAATAGTTCTCCTCTATTCCCCAGCTTTCTCTTTAGAGACCTCAGCTATCAGTTTCCCAGATCTTTGTAGGCTCATTGCCTTCTACTGTGTCAGCCGGTATTAAGCAGTTTATTTCTGACAGTTCTTATTCTAATTTTTTAATGTTTGAGTTCAAATCAATTATGTATTAAAATACTGTACATTAGGGATGTGCTTCCCTTCACTCTGGAGCTGCCCGAGGCCATAGCCAAAGCGTCATCCCAAAAACAGTTGGAATCCATCTCTCATATGGGTGTGGGTAAGTTCATGGTGGTTTTACTGTAGACTGTGGTCATCCATGTCATTTAAAGACTTTGGAAACACAGTAAATACAGCGTGTCACTACCATTACAGTGTAGGTCATGGTACGAAGAAAGCTATGATTAGCTTGTCATCCTTCATTTTCAGAATCCTATAAGTAATTTGTACAGCATTACAAATGAACATTATGATGATCCTTTGCCACTTTTCATACAGAGTTCTGGAGTTCCCAGTTAAACTTTCGTGGGCCACGAAATGGTCCTCGACCAGTACTTGATGCGCCTGTGGTCCCAAATCCTAATCCCTCTACCACCAGTGAAACTGCCAGTACAACGCTGTTTCAGGAGTTCTGCCCAATTCACACCCGAAGTCCTTCCGAACTTGATTTGGGAGCAGGGCAGGGAGCTTTATGCTTCATCAACCCACTATTCCTACATGAGCATCCCCTCCGTGGTGCCATGCACAAGCGCCATCACTTTAAACGCAGCATTAAGGTTCGTGTCTCCACTGAAAACTCTAGTCCACTCTCACCCCCTGTCACCCCACCACCACCTCCACCACTACTTGCAAAAGCCAAGGGAAAAGGAAAGAAGGTACAGCAAACCGAAAAGGTTCAGCCCAACATGGTGGATGAGAACAAAGTTCCTGAGGGAGATTCGGATTATCTCCAGCCTTGTCTTGCTCTCCCAAAGAACAATACTGCAGTAATCACCCCGACCCTCTCTCCTACAGAGGAGGAGGAGGACTACCAGTTGCCCAAAGCACTTCTACAGGTATTACACACTCTTTCCACAATCACTTTTTAGCATAAACCCATAACAGTGATCAGTATATAACCTACTGTACTTTTATGAGCTCAATCTGATATTCCATAATCAAATGCAATGAACAGCAGCGTTTCCTTTGTATAATAGTTTAGACAATTGTTTAAAAAATTGTTCGTGTATGCACAGGCACAAAGCAAAATCACAGCAGAGAGTGAAGAGGACAACGAGGATGAAGACATTGGACTAATACTTGAGAAAAAAAAGGCACCATCCCTGACTGAATTGGACAGCAGCAGCTCCATTAGCAGCCTTGATGAGAATGAGGAGAGTCCTCAGAGGCCTTCCTGCACACAAGGCAGTAGTAACCCCGTCATCCCCTCTCCTCATTCAACCCACCAGTCTGTTTCAGCTCTGCGAAAGATGAGTGCAGCCTTTGTGTCCTTCTTTGTGCCAGGGAAGAGAGTCATACGTTTGGTGGAAGACCTTTCTCATGACACGCGTATATCATTTGGGGCTTCGGTACAGGACTTCTTGAGGGAGCAAAGGGAAGCGCTGAAGCCACAGTCCTTGACAACCACTGTGGAGCTGTTGCAGGGTTTGCGCCTCTTTATCAACCAGGCTAAGGTGTTCCTCTTGGAGTGTGGAGAGCTTGAGCCCCCCATTGAGACCCTAGTGCCTGAGGATGAAAAAGGTACACAGCACAAACAGTTTTCGAAGTGCTTTTTATATAACACATTACTTCTAGGATTTGTGACAAGCAAGGTGTCTATACATGTGTTTTTGCAGATCAGACTCTGGAAAAAGCTTTGTTCCGCTGTGTACTTAAACCTCTTAAAGCCCAGATTGATACAGCACTCTACAATATGCATGAGCAAGATGGCTCTTTTAAGAGGCTGGAAGAAAGTATGAAGAGAGCCAGAGATGCTTCACCACGAGACCTTTTTGGAGTACAGGTGGCTGTGCCTGATGCTCATGGCATTGAGAAGATAAAGCAAAAGATGTCACTAATGAGACGTGCCTATTCACCCATTGACAAAGTAGTTTTGCTCCTTCAGATCTGTAAGCTCATTTATAAAGCCATGAAGACCAGTACCGGTGAGGATTGTTTGAAGTACTTGAATATGCTTGAAATTCACCTTGTGAATTTGTTCACTTGCACAGAATACATATATGTACATCATGAGAGACATTTTACCTTTTATTTATCATACAAAATCCCCAAAATGCAGGGCAGGAATTTGGAGCTGATGACTTCCTTCCAGCTCTTTCCTATGTGATAGTGCAGTGCAATATACCTGAGCTTCTTCTAGAAGTGGAGTACATGATGGAGCTGCTTGATACCTCTTGGCTCACAGGAGAGGGTAGAGATATTACGCGTTATTTAAGAATAAACACCTACATACAGCATGCTCTTATGTTGTACTTTTACTTACTCGTCATTGTCATAATTTTCTGTCAGCTGGATACTATCTGACGAGCGTTTACGCCAGCCTTAACTATATACAGAGCGAGCCAGAAGCTGTGCCTTCCAGTGGACTTACCCACCAAGTCAAGGAATCACTTAAGGAGTGGAACCACCGTCGGAGAATCGAGTCCAAAAGCCAGAAAGACATAAAACAGGTAAGTAGCTGGGTCTTCTTTTGTAGAATGATATGATACAATACAACAAGCACTAATATGATTTAATCCTACAGAGGTTTGTAAAGGTGCTGTTCCAAGATGGAGAGTGCAGTTTGGTGAAGACATTGCAATGGAAGGCAGGATTCAGTGTAGAAGCTTTGGCACGACTATGCGCTGTCAAATTTGGAGTGGACCAGCCAGAAGAATACAGCCTGTACTGGAGAAATAGTGGGAAATTAATACCGGTTCCTCTGGATGATCAGATTCAGGACCTTCAAAATGTTGGTACCAGCAGTGCGCCACTCATTTACCAGCACTCTAATCAGGACATGAAATCCAGCAGGTTGATTAGAGAGGGAGCTTTGGACCTTTCTGGGGAAGCTTCCTAATGTCACCTATTACCTTCAAGAAAGGAGAGAACCGCTGACAAACCATTAATGGAAATGCATTAAGATTTGAAATAATTGGTTAATATGAGTACAGCTGCTTAATTTTCTTAAAAAGTTTTATTAATTTATCTTTAGATAAGTAAATACAATAAGTGGAAATCTTTTAAATAAGTGGAAATTATTTAAATACATAGTTGTGTTTTATTTATAGTTCGTGCCAAACGGTTTTGTGGTTTATTCACTTAGATCTGAGAAAAATTTGTGTAGATTCTGCAAAATGAGAAATTATTCAATATTTCTGTAATAATAATAATAATAATAATAGACAGGTGTATGATTACAGTGATGGTTCTACATACTCTCTGCATGGTATAGCGCATAACAGTTGCCTTGTTGTTCTTGCCTTAGTGTTTAAACTACCCACAACACACCTGCTCCATGCATCATAAAAAATCATTTGTGTTATACTGTACCTGAATTAATATGAAATACACAGTACATATGTACTGTTTAACAAACACTGGTGTTTAGATTAGTGATCACAGACTTAAATATTTGCTAAGGTTTGCAGTTTATGTTCAGAACAACTTAAATTGTGATATTGTGCAAATCAATGTCTAAGATGTCAATAAACTAAAAACAATGTAGTTTCCCTTTTCCCCTAGTGTTTTAATTTTTTATTGGTTTCCATTACAGTGTTGAATGAAATGTGATGAATGCGTCAAACAAGACGATGAAATGCTTGTTGAAGACATTAAAAAGCTAATAATGATTAATAAGCTTGTTGGAACTGTAAGAGAGAGGACAAAGAAGAGACTGAAAAATGACTGTCATTTATTTGGTAGGGAACACGTCCGTCATCAGCAAACACTTAGTCTTCTTTTATACTAAATGATTTCAAGAAAAATCAATGGTTTCTGAGAAAGCATCCCAGTAAACTTACAGTTTAACTAGTCAGTTGATTATACGATGTATTGCTGATCAGTACATAAAGATGATTACGCAGAGTGTATTTGTTAAAACGTTCACAGAAGTGCAACAGGTTTAGATTACATAAGTGCTTCTCCCACGCCGCCCTCACACAGCACATTTTCTCTCACCGATGCTTTAACACATATCCATCTGTGTGGGAAGCGGAGGCTGTGGTCCCATCTCAAATACAGAGGAGTGATTGCATATTCTAAATAAAAAACCTGACTTACTGACATTGGTGAACACAGAGCTGAGAGGAAAAAGTAAGTTAACTGTTACATTGTGTGCAGAAGAACAAGCAAAGCTTTAAACACTGTGCATGTGTATGCAGCAAAATTTATGATTTATCTGGTGCATTTTTTTTTTAGGCCATTTCCTACAATCACTTCCAGGGAGCCCTCTTTCTATCTTATTTGATCATTTCTTTCTCTAAAGCAGTTTGTATCTGCAGGTTTAGAGCAGACTGGCTCTCAGGTTGAAGTGCTCTCCTCAGCACCAGTAGGTTGCATCTCTGGAGGCCATTTCCAGCAACTGAGCCTCCAGTTCCTCAGCATCCTCAGTGAAGCGCTGGGTAAAAGACTGGATCAGTCCTGCAGCACTCGCCTCATACTCTTCCAGTTCTACCGTTTCATCTGAAATAGACCAAATCTGGGTGTATGAAAGGGGTTTGAGCATTTAATTGATTAATGAACAGTGACACAGTCCCTGCTACTGTAGAAGGCTCCATGTTATACTTCTAGCCGTCAAACACTTACTGACCAAATTTACATTGAAAATTCGATGATAAAAACAAGCCTAAATGATTACATTTCATCTTTTAGATTCTTTACATTTACATGTAAATTTGGTTAAATTTTATAATGGTATTTATAATGGATTTATTTACAGCTCCCTACAAAGGATATAGTACACCATCATGTTCCCTAAATAGTGAGCACAGATTGAGTAGAAAGCTGTTCTAAAAGGTCATTTTGAAGTCAAATAACCCACCGAAGTATAACAAGTGAGAGCTGACCTTTGACTCGACTATTAGCCTGGACAAACATCTTGCGAGCTTCCTTGCGAAGAAGCACCGTCGTGCGGAGTCGCAGGAAATTGTGAGCACCATCAGCGGTCACTGCAGAGTAGCGGTCGTACAAAGCTCGGCCTCCCTCCACGTCAGCCGTGGACTTGTGCACCTGGGGGAAAATGGTTTCGTTCAATATCACAACCTGATCATTCTAGGTTCTTTGTTTCAAAGTATTTAAGCCCCTGTCCGTGCCATTTTTTGGATTTAATCAGAAAAGAACAATCACTCAGCTGGATAACTGTTAGATTTAATATAATAATTGTTTAAAATACTGAACTTAATTTAGTCATCATTTAGCCAAATAAGAAAAACAAATAAAGTTCCTAGTATCCTTCAAGGGGAAAATGTCAATTTGGGGAGGAGGAAAAAAATAAAAATTAAACTTTCATTATATTCAGGAGCTGGAGTTAAAAAGGAAATGACTGAGCTAACTACCTTGTTACATAACCTCTAGAATGGGTGACTGCATCCTATGTCCTGTATTTATTCTACAGTACCTCTTTACATATGACGCTCATATTGCATCTGGTGTTACAAACTCCACAAATAATGTTGGTATTAACAGACCTGTAGACTACAGAGGAACTTCTGGATGGCAGTCTTTCCCACTGTGTAAATCTTACTGCGGTCCAGAGTGATGAGGGCATCAGGTTGGCCGTCTGCCCCTGTGGTCTCACTCAAGGTCACTAAACCCTCTCCTGCTTCCAGCAGCACACGCAGGATAACAAAACGAGCCTGCATATGAGCCTACAACACACACAAAAGCACAAAAGTTTGCACATATATTGAGTAACAAATCTCAAAGTCTGTCAGTAATGATAAAAAAAATAAGGTTTTATAAAGTCCAGAATAAAAACACACAACTAAACTCTGTCTGTTTAGAAAATAAACATCTATACATACACTAATGGCTGGTGGATTTTGTCCCATTAGTTGTTGACAGACAAAAATACAGCTTGTTTCCTGGGGTGATGCTTTAGCGTTCAGCTAGAACAATGCAGCTTTTTATACTGTGTAGCACCAAGCCAACAGCAGTGTACCTTTTGAACGTTTCAGTACCAGGTTGTTGCAGCTAATTAACTAGAAATGGAGCATCCTGGGATCTTAGTATAATTCTTGGTGTTATGTAATTGTAAAGCAGGCATGCCGATAAAGTGCAATACACCGAAACCAAGATTGTTGCAAACCTGTCTCCAGCTCTTGCTCTCTGGCGTGTAAAACTCCAGGCCTAGAAGACCAGAACGGACCATGGTCAACCAGTTGACATACACAACCTCCTCTGCTGCTTCACCTTCATGGCCAAAGATGCTGCATTCAAGCACAGCAACATCTCAGCCACATTACAGAGCATAAGATAAAATACTTGAAGTTGTATATGGGTCACTATTTGTTTTACCTCAGCACCTGTTTGTTCAGACAGAGGTAGAGCCCCACACACTCTGCCCTACACTCTTCATATGACGAAGCGATGGTGGAGAACTTGCTGTCCCAGGTCTCACTTCCTTTGTACCAGCTGGAAATCTAAAAATAAGAACTGCAGTTTAGCATCGACGCAGTCGAACCGTTGTCATTTATTAGCAACAGTACAAGGAGTTGGTTTTGAATTAAAAGGTCAAGATTTTCACTGGTCACAATGAAGTTATTCCAAAAGCACATTCTTGGCATATACATATCTCACTCACTCATTTTCTACCGCTTATCCAAACTACCTCGGGTCACGGGGAGCCTGTGCCTATCTCAGGCGTCATCAGGCATCAAGGCAGGATACACCCTGGACGGAGTGCCAACCCATCGCAGGGCACACACACACACACGCAATCACACACTATGGACAATTTTCCAGAGATGCCAATCAACCTACCATGCAGGTCTTTGGACCGGGGGACGAAACCGGAGTACCCGGAGGAAACCCCCGAGGCACGGGGAGAACATGCAAAATCCACACACACAAGGCGGAGGAGGGAATTGAACCCCCAACCATGGAGGTGTGAGGCAAACATGCTAACCACTAAGCCACCGTGCCCCCCTGCATATACATATAACAAACCTAATTATGTATAGAATTATAATTATACTAAATACTAATTATGTATATGTTTATGACATTTAGAGTCAACCTTTATTAATGGCTAATACAAGTGTAAGACTATTAATTCAGAATGTTACTGTAGTGTTCAAACACCTTGCCTTGAATTTTTAAAGGATTCCAGAACAAATTCCAGATGATGTCCATGTCAGAAGAAAGAGAGTTTAAAGAGTGAAAACATCTTTGCCATAACAGTAACACAATATCTAGATTGAGAACATGAGAGAACACTTGGACAAAATGGATAGATGTATTTATCAACCAAATCAGGTTGGACCAGGACCAACACATGAATTATCCTAATGTGTGTATAGTTTTGAGACATTCTGCTGTACATCAGGCAAACCTGGAGGTCTTTGGTCAGTCGGTACTCATCTTTTAAGATGAGCAACATAAACTGAACTCACAAGACTAATTCTGAATCTGTTTTGTATTTGTCGTCTCACACGTGCACCGAACGTGATTCTAATTTTGAAACACGGGCCTCAATCGATTTCATTTGTTTTAGGTTTTTACATTACTTTATTATTCTTATGCTGCTGCCAATCAGAGCATTTAGAGACCATTAGGCTGATTATAAACATATTTCTGAGCATAGGGTTCAGAGACTCACCAATTCCCCTGTCTCTGGATTACGGACCTCGGTCTGATCAAAGTTGAATTTTCCCTTATCGTCCTACACACAGAAAATGAGATGAGGCCATGAGCCAAACTCTAATCATTATATTCTTGAAGTATTTACAACACTAGGTCATACTGCAAGACACAGCTCACTCACCTGTTTAAAAAGTTTGCCACTGCCATGCCCCAGAAGCTCATGCAGTCCAACCTGTACCTCAAAAGAAGGGCCTTTCCACTTGATGTAGAGATCCTGCAAGCATAAAAGAACAACAGAACAAGTAAAAACATTATAAAAACCCATTTTGTACAATACACTACTGTATAAATAACAATTGCATCATAATGTACAATTTACTAGTTTGAGGTACCTTTAAATCTAGGGACATATATGAGTTAAATTAGTATAGAAGGATTGTTTGCTATAAATGTAAGAAAGCATTGTGACTCACTTTGTCTTTTTCCTCCAAAAAAGTGAGTTTTTCCTTTTGTGTTGCATAGGCCACAGCCAGCACATTTCCAAGGGAGACGTTCTTAAAGCCTTCCGTTTGTCTAATATCATCATCTGAAGAGATAGATCGTGTTTACTGTAGCGACGTATCTGCACAATTCACTGAAAAAACTACACTGAATGGACGAACTCACAGTTTGGAATGTTGATTCCTGCTGGGATGCCACTGCCAGCGAAGGTGAGCACATCCAACGAGGTGAAATCAGGTTTGAGGAAGCGATCCTTCTCGAATGCAGCAGGCCACGGCAACTCGGGCAGCAACACTTCTGCTGAGCTCACCAGCTGTGCAAATCGAGCACTCATCGCCTTATTCACCACAGCAACGAAACCTGTGGTGAGAGGGCAGAAACAAAAAGATGTAACAATCTGCGGTGCTAATCATGCATGCGATTAAATGAGAACTTAAACTTACCTTCAAACTCGCCTCTGGAACCAAATGGATCTCTGTAGCTCTCAATGAAGCCAATGTAACTATAGGGAAGACAAATATGAGTGGAGTAAAAGTTTTGAATGTAAAGATAACGTAACATTTTTTAAATTGAATAATAATGACTTTGACATGGCAAAAAAAATCCAACATCAAAACAATATTAGGCTACAGACAAAAGTAAAAAGGGGGCAATTGCTTTTGCCCCTCATGAAAAAAAGAATCCAATTGTATGAAAATCTCTACAATCTAGTGCAGTGGTCTTCACTATTTTTTTCATGTGAGCCACACTGATACTACAAAGTCAAAAGGAGAGCCACTTTCACCGCAGAGTATGCCAAGTTATTCAGTCTTAAATAGCTTATCTGCTTAAATACAATGTACAATATTGCAATACAATAATTACTCGAGTTGCGGATGACGCATGCTCCCCATCAGTTACCTCTTTTGTTACTGTCACATTGCTTTGTTGCTGTTCATTTTGTGCGTGGGATTATTTGATAAGAAATCGATCCATTTTTTAGTCCGTGTGTGTACAGTAAACACAAGTTGTTAACTAGCATGAAACACAAACTAGCTTCTGGCAGGCCGCCAAAAACTGGCTATTGCGCAGAACACAGTGAGTCAGTGACGAGTCAAATAATATATAAATATATATTATTATTTGTAATAGAGCACATTCGTTTTTCTATGCTTCCCTGATTGTTTTTAATGTTATTTAAATGAAAAATACATTTTATCCACATGATCCTATCATCGTATTATTTACTGCCATGCGAGCCGCATATTAAAGCTAGGCGAGCCGCAGGAGGCTCGCGAGCCGCGCAATGAGTAACACTGATCTAGTGTAATAACCAGGTTACGCATCTGCATATTGAAACACGATTGGCTTTTATATTTTATGATGCAATAACATTTACCTGCGACATGTTCAGTTAGGAAGATCATCAAGTACATTTCCCCAAAAGGGATAAATTTAATACAGGTTTTCTAAACTGTAGTGTAACACTGGTGCGATCTGGTATGGAATCGGATATGGGATGTCTCAAACCCGAAGCAATCGAAACCTACACTGCAGACGAGTTTCAGTTACATAGACCAGCCTTTACGCTTCATATTCACCTCTCTACAATTGGACCCTTGTCTTTTATCCAGAAACGAGATCCTTCTTTATGAGCGTCCACAGACCCATAGGTGAAACTTCTTATATACTCCTCAATCATTTGACTCTGATTCTCATTAGCAGCATACGCCTAGGTAACAAGGAAAAGGTTAAGAGCAACATTTAGAATCAGGCAGATGCATTTATTTAAAGTTTTAGGTTACTGTGTTGAAATTAGGTGGTTTACGTAATCCACCTTAGCTTTTTCCAGGTTTTGGCTGACTTTCTCCATAAGATATGCATAGTCTCCTCTCTGAACAGAAAATACAGCATCTTCAAAGTCATAGGTGCCACAGGAAGTCTCACCCTCTCCCTCAACTGCACAATCTGTAAACAATAATAAGGAAAACATGAGAGAGAAAATCAAAGTTAAAGCTTACAAGTTAAAAAATTTGGAATTCTGTCTTTTTTTTTTTTTTTTTTTTTTATTTCCTCACCTTTCTTCACTGCAGACGCAAGACGCACCTCGTAGCAGCGTTTCCCTTCTGACTCCTTCTTAAACAAACGTGTGTTGTAGGCACTCAGGTTCTGAGGAGGTAGAACATTATGAACTTGAGGGGGAAAGTTTGCTGTATGAATCTTCAGGTCTCTAATATTGGTTTCAATAAGGTGTAGGCAACATAGCAAAAAATATACTATTACAATATACATAGCATATCATCATGTAACACTGCCAAAAATATTGCACCTTGGAGTCCAGGAATTTCTGTGCCAACTCTGCATCCTCTAAACAGCAGTTTCCTGAGAAGTATGTGGAGATCCCCTTTGAAAGACAAAGGAAGACAAAACCATTTTTTCTGCTAATTATGACGACTTATGAACAAGCCAGGATGCTGAAGTTTATAACATTTACAACATTGGGCCGATGCCCATATCCAGACAAATTTCATCTAATGTTACACAACTGAGCAATTGGATAAGGGTCTTGCTCAGGGGCCCAGCGGTTGCAGACCGCTGGACATGGGAATCAAACTCACAACCTTCTAAGCAGAAGACCAACACCTTAACCACATGGCTAATACATCCCACATAGAGCAAACTTACTTCATCCCCGAGTCCAAGCTGTTTCTGCTTGTCTTCCAGGGAGTAGAGGAGATGAGAGCAGCTGTTCCACAGAGCCTCAATCTCAGCAGGGTTCTCGTTATAGGCCTGGCTTTCCCATACTAGCGCCTTAAACTTCTCCTGCACATGAACAATGACTTATAAATATATTTAATTATAAATAAAAATAGGTTATAATAGAATGCAGTTGCTGAAATGATATTTTTAAACTTAGTTAATAGCAGACATGTAGTGTGTTGGGTATCACATATTAAATATTATATGATTAAAAATTAAAGCAGTCTTTGAATAGGCATGTGGATGGAATGGGTCAATCCTTTGGTTAATGTGTGTGTGGAATTCTCTGTCATATTAAGGTTTCCTTCACATTTAATCCCACCTCCAAAAAGCATGCCAGTAGGTTATGTGGCTACTCTTCATTTCCTACCTTGTGACTGTGTGTGAATTGTGGTAAGCTCAATAGTGTGTACAGCTAAAGGCACTGTTTTATTTTCATAACACTCTAGAATAAACCGGTTACCTTAGGCAAATTGGGGATGAACTTCGTGTCACCAAATGATTTGTAGTTTCCCATGTTTGCATAAAGCCCAGCAGCATAGACAAGAAATGCCTGATGCAAAAGAAAAAAAAAAATAATTGACATTTGTGCTCTCACTCTACTACTATTTACTGACATTGCAGAAATCCGTTCCTCACCTGGTATTCATCTGAGCTCAGGCCCACTGAAGCCGCCACTGCATCCAGCTGTGCAGGAGTCTGTTTCCTGAAGATCTTCTGCAGGAGCACGTAGACGGGTGGAGATTCT
>NC_083476.1:17651241-17716241 GCF_030014155.1 Tachysurus vachellii
TTATATTAAAATGTCATACCCCACAGCTCATACAGGGTACACCAGTGATCAGCTTACTGCAACAAACAAGCTAATTTGGCTAGTCGATGTTAATAATCCACCTTATAATGATAAGATGATAAAACAGATGATAAGACAAAAGCTAAACAATTTTTAATTGAATTTGATGACTGGACATGCTATGAAGGAGGTTAAAAATTTTAAGAAACTACCCACATTTGGGCCACATTGTACTCATAGCTAGTTATAGTTAGTTAACCTGATCTGCTTTTAGTAGCTGTTAGCCTCTAGTGTGCTGTGCAACCTTATACAAATGTGCCACATGTCAAAGAATCCAATGGCAATTTGGCTTAAATTGCTGTCTTAATTTTAAACAGTTATTAACAGTGTGTTAATTTATTTACAATATAAATAAATAAATAAATAAACAAACATTTATTTATTTATTTGTTTGTTTGTTTGTTTGTGTTTGTTTTTGTTTTTTTCCTACGAATGTCTCAGTACAACAGTCTATAAGGGAGGAGCTCTAAGACCCTGACAGAAATGGGTGTTAACACAAACTTATTTGGTTAACCATATCACTGGACTTCCATCTGAAGTCATTTATGTTCTTACACTTCAGGAAGTCATAATGTAATGACGCATCATGCAGCAGTTCTGAGGGATTTTCCTGATCACTTGCAAGGAAATACAGGCACAGAAAGTCAATAAACAGAAGAGGCTGAGGTAAATATTTACAAAGATATATACAAAGATAAAAAATATATACAAAGATAACTAACTTGTTCATAAAGTTTTTGCGGTTAAACTTTCAGAACTGTGGGCCATTAAAATGTTGAAGGAATTTCAAACATTCATATCAAACAAAATCTACTTAAGTGAAAGTAAGTGAAGATTTTTGACAACATTTGCGTTACGAATAGAAGTGAAATGAAATGAAAATGAAAAAAAGTGACAACAAATCAAGTGTATTTCAAGTTTTAAGAAATACAATATTCATTCGAATTGTTTGAATTTTAACCAGTTCAAATTCTTTTTTTTGTTTCATTTTAGAAGTTCTTATTAAGATTAATAAAGCTTTATTAGAAAAAGATCATTGGTTATTGTAGCCATACTAAAGGACGTTGACTTATTTTAAATATATTTAATCAGTAAAGTAACGCACATATTTAAGAATACAGTTAAATCATTTGTAATAAGTACTAGTATGTGTGTAATATTAAGTGTGATATAAAAAGCTAAATAAAAATTATATAATTATAATAATAAATAAACAAACAAACAAACAAATAGATAGATAGATAGATAAACAAACAAACAAACAAACAAACAAACAAATAAATAAAATGTAATGCAACCTTTTTAATAAATGAATCTTTTCATGGAAACACTAGAATACAAATATTGTTTAAAATCATTCTCAGTTATAAATCTAAAATCTCCTAAAATTAGACAAAATATAATTACTGAAGCACTTTTTAGCACTGATTAAATTGTATAAAATCAGATATTATTTGGTTGGCGGTGTTCCTTATCACCCCTACTGTAAGTTGGCTGTTAATTTTTCCCCCAATAAATTCATAATACAAGTCCAGTTTTTCTATAGGCAAATTAATACATTCAAACATGGATTGCTTCTGGTTATCTGAATGTAAGTAGCGAACACTATTGGAATACTTAATTAATATTGAAAAATGATATTATTTACTTATTAGAGTGTAGACACCCCCCCCCCGAAGCTACACTTTCTATGAGGCTTTACGCTGTTATCAAGGCATACAGGTCCCCAATGTGGGAAATGATAAGATAAAGTGGCCCAACTCTGACGTCCCAAAGCAAGCACTCGCACGCAAAATGAACCTTATTGCCTTGATTCTCAACCTAAAATTCTCCAGTAGTTCAGAAAAACATATCTGTATATGTTAGACCTTCAATAGCATGTGTATTCTCTGTGACTGTATGATGACTTTATTATATTTGTTAATGTAATAGAGCAGTGTCTCTCAGAATTTTGTCCAAAGGACTGCAGGACGAATAACCAGGAGATTTTTTTACTTTGTTATAGTGTTGGAAATCATAATCCATAATATTTTTAGTTATTGATGAATTGACTGGTCACTGGAACTGAACAGATTCAATGAAAATACCAATAACTCAAAGATACATAACGCCAACTTTAGCCTAATATGTGAAGATGGACAGTTTAGAAACAAGAAAGCGTCTGAATCCTGATGCAGTGCTAAAGCCAGGAGCCATGGAATAAAAATTGGGAAATGGCATTACTAGCCACTGTCAATCATAGTTGTAGTAGTAGTAGCAGTAGCCAGTCGCATGCTTCTGTGAGCTCATATATGTGGAAGACGGTAGCCTTCATGTTTCAATGTTGATAAATAACGTCAAAAAAGCTCTGACAAGTGACCACATTGGGGAGAAAATTGGAAAAATGTTTACATTTTTTATAAAAGTGTTCATGGTTTTGTCACAGCTGTCCTGAGCTTTGAAGATTTTCTCTTTTAGAATGTGCTTAGAGTGTAGAAAGGCCCGTTCTCGTGCGGCAGCTCAAAGCAGACGGGAGAAAGAAAGCCAACTGTTCAGAGAGTTAGCATCTCTGCTACCTCTTGCCCCATATGAGGCAGATCAGCTGGATAAAGCCTCTGTCATTAGAATCACAATCTCCTACCTGCACCTCAGAGCTTTGCTGGGGATTTCTGACTCCACTGCAGTAGAAGCTATGATGCATCCTGTTTCAGAAAGTAAGGGTAAGTGTAGAGTAGGTGTTTTTTTTTTAATCAACATAACCACTTTGAAGAAGTCAGAACTTAACAATTCCAAATGTTTTGCAGAGGAGCTGCCAGACGAAATTGAGAAGTGGTTTCTAGATACACTTGAAGGATTTCTGCTCTTAATGTCATTATGTGGCAAGATTATCTTCATCACAAAGGATGTTGTCTCTCATATAGGAATCAAACAGGTAAAATAAGCTTAAAAGCATTATATTACAATGTCATTATAAATGAAGATCTCTGATTTTTCTTTTTTTTACCATTCACACAAGTGAAACTTTGGAACACTTGTTTTCATTAACATTCATCCAATGTGTCAGTGGCGCAATGCATAAAGCCCATATAGATACAGGTCAAAAGATTCAGCATCATGTTCACCTCAAATATGAGATAGAAAAGTGACTTTGAACAACTTTAATAGAAATCTAAGGCTACAGTCGGTTTTCAATACACAGGCTCACCAAAATGCACAGCTGAAAATTTAATATACTTTACCTAGTCATATAAACTCATTGTTTACCATTACTACATAGACTTCATTTTCTATTTACTATTTACAAGATATACCCTACATGTTGTCCAACATAAATACATATTGAGCCTTATATATTTTCTCAGCTGTGGTATGATGTGGAGTTTGCTCAACATTTTCAGATCGACATACTACAGAATATTATTGACCTTTTCCGACACCCTAGAAATGCTGGGGGCTGTAAACACTATGTACGACTGCAATTTACAACTCTGTCAGTCTCTACCCTTAGAGAGTATAGCTCATCTTTTTCTCATCATCATCCAGCTCTTCTTTAGGGGTTGGTGTTTGAGACTGCTGCTGGCTAAATATTTTTTTGTTAGAAAAAAACCCGTGACACAGAGTTCTTTAAAAACTCTTTCTTGCAAAAAAAAAAAAAAAAAATTTCTGTCTTGCTAGAAAAAAATAAAACTAAGGCTGACCAGCCACCAAAAAACAGTCCATATCAACTCAACTCATAGACCATCTTTGTTTGCTGGTAGGAACAGTTGCTGGCAGAATTACTTATATTGCAGCATTTTAGACAAGTCATTAAAAAAAATAGTAATACCATTAATATCTCAAATATTTACTATTTAAGTAATATGCAAGATGCATAAATTGGCTAGCGATTTGTCCAGATTAGCCATGTGTTTTGACAGCTGCTAGTTGGTGAGACCAAGTTAGATTTTCCCACAGAAAGAAACAGCAATGCTGTAGCACCTGATAAACGTCTACTAACATCACACCCAATACCATGTCAGTGTCACAGCTGTACTAAGGTTGGTCCACCACCCAAACATATCTGATCAGCTGTGCTCCTTTGTGGTGGTTCCTTCACACAGAATAATGGTAGAAGGCTGCTGAGGAATTATGTGCTGCAAAATATGGGCTACAGTTAGAAACGGTTATAAAGAGAGTTTACATGGTAGGTGTACCTGATGTTTCTGATGTTAAATTTAGATCAACTGATGTTCCGTTTAATTTTGTGGCTTGATTTTATCACATTATTTTAGAGATGGTTTATTTCTTCATTTCAGATGGATTTGATTGGCCGGAGTTTGTTCGATTTCATTCATCCCTCCGATCACAAGGAGATGAAAGAGATTCTTACAAGGATAATAGGTAAGCATGCTATTAAGTCTTTCTCTTTACCATCTGATATAAAATGAAAGAATAGACAAATTAAGTTGCACTTCATGTTAGTAATGCAACTATAATCGTTCTATAACTTGAGGGAGTGAAGGCCAGCAGAAGTGTGAGGTTTTCTTCCGAATCAAAGGTGCAGTCAAAAACATGCTGACTCCCTGGCAGGTAACCCTCTTTCCCTGCCTATTAGATCCAAAAGGTAAATACTGCTAATTTTCCTGACAGCAAAATGAAGAAATTGCTTTCTTCGCTACTTGCTTGTTATTATCTGACCTGTCTTTTTGGTCCACAGGTGATTTACTGCACTGGAAACAAAACATCATCTTCTATTCCAGGATCCAGCTATCTGCTTCTACTGTGCAGATCATTACCTGTGCAAGAAGTCATTGAGATGGAGGCTCATCTAAATTTCAAAACATTCCTGAGCATCCATGAGTTGGACATGAAGTTCACATACTGTCACTCTGGGTAGAACTTATAAGAACTAATAAACCAAAAGTTTGTTCATCTTTACAATTACTTAATCGAGTTGTTTCTCGTTCATGGTGCTTCTTTGGTGTTTCACGTATAGGGTCTTGGAGTTGACTGGCTTTAGTGACGTTGAGCTGTATGGTCAGTCTGTGTACCAGTACTATCATCCATCTGATTGTCAGCATGTCTTCAATGCACACCTCTGCTGTGAGTATTGATGAATATACACAGCAAATGGAAATGTCGGGAGGATTTTAGCTTTAATACATTAACCTTAAGCTTGAAAGTTGTATTGGCAGGAATGTTGACTCCTTTCTACATGAAATGTGCCACATTGTCTGCCAATAGAATAAGAATTAGGTCTTAATTAGGAATTAAAAATGTCTAGAAATGGGGGGGCACGGTGGCTTAGTGGTTAGCACGTTCGCCTCACACCTCCAGGGTCGGGGTTCGATTCCCGCCTCCACCTTGTGTGTGTGGAGTTTGCATGTTCTCCCCGTGCCTCGGGGGTTTCCTCCGGGTACTCCGGTTTCCTCCCCCGGTCCAAAGACATGCATGGTAGGTTGATTGGCATCTCTGGAAAATTGTCTGTAGTGTGTGATTGTGTGAGTGAATGAGAGTGTGTGTGTGTGTGTGCCCTGCGATGGGTTGGCACTCCGTCCAGGGTGTATCCTGCCTTGATGCCCAATGACGCCTGAGATAGGCACAGGCTCCCCGTGACCCGAGGTAGTTCGGATAAGCGGTAGAAAATGAATGAATGAATGTCTAGAAATAGGTTTCATATTCTAAGATTTTTATAATAATCCCATTATGAAACATCAGATTTCTGGATATTATTCAGGATTTGTCATCATTTGCTAATATGTTTTGTTTTTTTATTGTGTCTAATGTTATCCTTTATTCAGTTTTTCCAGCATTTTAAGTGTTTTGATACGTGATTTGTCTGTGCTTAAAAAGTGGTGGTTTTATAATTGGTGGACAGTTTGAATTGAAGGTGTTTAACTGTATTGGACAGTGTTCTCAAAAGGCCAGGTGTACACTGGGAAATATCGGCTCCTACAGAAGCACGGTGGCTACGTTTGGGTAGAGACGGATGCTGCGGTGGTGTACAACGTTCACACGGGGAAGCCAGAGAAAATTGTATGCATCAACTATATTATAAGGTCTGACTTTCAATACAAACTTGTAGCTATTTGTGTGACGGCCTGGGAAAATCGTTCACTATTGTGAATTGGTGTATTTTTGACTAATACGTTCTGAAAACTACTGTAGATGAGTGAAATATGCTTTTCTTTTTTCACATTTCTTAATCACATTTCTGGTTACCTCACATAAGTAAAAAGGGAGAATATTTGACATTATTACAATTTCAGCCATAGCTACATCCACTGGGTTTTCCCGAACCACCTAATACACATATATTGCATCCACATCGGATTACTAATTAGCCATTGTATAGGCTATTAAATCAAGTAATCTCCCTCGGTTTGTCTTTATCTTCAGTGGAGTAGAGCACCCAAATGTGGTGTTTTCATTGGAGCAGAAAAAATCCCTGATGAATGCCTTCCATGTACCATACACTACAATGACACGTAATGAGACCAATCAGGCAACATCTACAACCACTGACGAGGACTCCAGCTTTGTGGACTTTCCTTCTGAGAGAGGTGAAACCTCAAACATGATCAGATTTCATCAATCAGCTTCAGGGTTTTTTTAAAAAAAAAAAAAAGATTCACTGTCGATCCGTTTCTTTTTCCAGGCGAACCATCCAACAGTTGTACTGAGATTTTGTGCAGGACTGCTTTGTATGGGTCACATTCCAACGTGAGTATATGTACAACAATAACATTATGGGCTTTAGACGTCATACAGTACAAAGAGAATGTGACAGCTACATGGAATCTTTTTCATTTTAAAAGATAGTATATTTTTAATCATGTCTGGAATGAACTGACATTGCAATATCTTTCGCCTCTTTTAATTGAATTTGAATCTGAGAACTGAATTAGTCAATGTTAGTTTGTGAACACTTCTTTAAATACTCAAACTTTGAATATTCATACTGTAGATACTTGATTTTTGAGCAGGAATTTAAAATGTGAACATCTTATTGCTGAGATAAAACTACTTTGAGTTTAGATTCATTCAAAACTATCGGCTGTGCTTTTTAAATGACTTTAATATGAACCCGGCGGTGTCTAAATCAAGAATTCAATGGCTTTTAAAATTTAAATCTGCTTCCGAAATAGAGTGAAAATATGTTTGCTAATTATGAGATGCAAGAAGATGCAGTTTTCTGTAAATTCCTCATTTACACAACCTTATTTGATACACAACCTTATTTTTATGGATAGTAAATTAGGTGATTGTTTCATTTATCCAAATACATCTAGACAAAACATAACAGTCTTTGGCTATAACATTTTTTTTATTAGCTCTAGAGCCCCTTCACCTTGATAGCAAAGACCAAGCAGTACGCAAACCTCTCACAATGGTAAAATTTGGCCGTGGCTTAATTTTCATTCATTCATTATGTTCTATTGTTCTAACAGAAGAGTTGTTTCAGCTTTAAGTGGTGTGGGGAGACTCTTTTAGTCTGCATTGAGGGAAAATGCAGCATTTAAACAATTTATCATATACAGATGTGCTTACATTGAGTGAAAATAATGCACTCGCATTTTTTTAGGACATGTGTGAGCTGGATTTGGATAGTCTAGCCCCATACATCCCTACACATGAGGAGGACTTCCATTTAACTCCTATTTTAGATGGAGTAGGAAATGATTCGGTATTAAAGAGAAACCTGCCCTCTCTCAGGGAGACATGTTTAACTCTGGAACAAAAACTGCCCACAGATTCAGAAGCAGTCTGTTTCCACAGGTATGTATGTCTGCTTGAAATGTGTAGGATTTATCCTCTTCTTTTCCATCACTGAGTTCCGATTTTCTTTCCACGCAGGCGGAACATGAACAAGAACTCTACGCTTATTTCACCAAGCCAGTGGCATGACAGCACACACATAATGAACACAAAACAACAGGTAATAATATATCATGATTTGGAATGTAATCTGAATAAATCTTATTGAATAATTGAATCATTTTCCGACTTCATTCCTGAAAAAAAGACCAATCACCGGATAGACTGTTCATCTCAACATCCGACTAAAACTTTCTCAGAAAACTTTGGTAAGACAAATATTCAACCAACAGTACAGAAACTACAAATTGTTGTCTTTAATTTCTAAAATATAAACATCTTTCCTTTATGCTATCAGACGGAAGAACAGTCTGGACTTACAGCCAGAGTTACGCAGAGACGGTGCATTTGGCCTACAAATACGCCGGGTTGTCATGGTGTTGTCCGGGATCTTCATCACAACATAACAACCACAACACAGAGGAAAAAAAACCCTCTGTTTTAGTTAACTTGCCTGTACTGAGCAGGTGGGAATGTGAAGTGAACGCGCCTCTTGGTCCCACTTCACATTTGCTGCAAGGGACTGAACTCACCAATGTTCTGGATCAGGTTGCTTCAGGAGTGTCCTGGTACTAAAGAAGGCCTTTCGAATTGTCAAAAATTAATGTGTTTAGAGCCAGAGGTGTTACATTTCAACATTACAGTTACATTAAGGGTAATTCCACAATTGAAGTGCAATTTGTGTCTTGCTTAATATTCCATTAATAAATCCGGATTTAAATTTAAAACAGAATTCATACATACAACTTACAACATTTCTAATACCCGTATCTATAACGCTTGATTTTTTTTTCTGCCTGTCCCAGCCCATTATAATTACACTTTATCTTGAGATTAGTTTTCTAATTACAATAGTGTGTGATTTCTTCTTATCCTCTATGAGTTATAGGATATAGTGCTTACATTATAGGAAATGAAGCACATACAACTCCATTACATGAACACATTCAACCGTGATTTAGCTGGAATATTCCCCATGTCAACAGGAACATTCAACAGGAAGTGGGAATTTCCTGAAGATTATGGGAAGAAAAATAAAATCCTTTCGTTCTTTTTTGGGAATTGCGACACTGACATATTGAAGTTAAATCACTGAAGAACAAATCATCAGAATGTCCTTGATGTTCTTATGCTAACTAATCACATTTTGTATATTAGCTAATTCTATGCTAGGAATTAAAAAACGTTTCAAGGGGAAAAACATTTCAAGGGCTAAACATTGCACTGAATTTGTGTAATCAACCCATACATGCTGTATTTTATGAAATTCATATTTGTTCTGTTTTGCTTAACCAGTCTAGTGAAAAGTTTGCCATATATTAGCTTTAGGTAACAGTTAGTTTTTAATGTCGTATATTAGTGTATTTCTCAGAACCGAGTTGTTTTTACCCATCGACGGAGAATATTCCACAAGAACAGAACACCCAGCATTCGTTCAAAAAATATTCCATCCAAATCGCTCAGAATACACCAATAAATTCATTAGTGCTGCTAGCTATAATAATCTCTCAAGTAATCCTTCTAAGTAATGTGTCAAACAAATTATAGCATTTAAAACTAATAAGTCTTAATATATGAAGTATGTTTTAACAGAATATATTTATTGATACAATAAACACTGAAGCTATTCAATTTGTTCCCCCAGAGCTTATAGTTCAGTATGTTTCATTCCAATAACTTATGGTTAAACGTCCCAGAAAATCCGACTCGACACATCATACATTCAGTTATTTAAACTTTATAAAAGTGAAAACAGGAACAATAAAAGTCTATGAAGTCCAGTTTAAAGCAAACAGCTTTTAATAGGAAAAAAATTAGACATGGAGACATTTTTAAAACACGAAATTTAAACATAGAACAATGTCTGTGTATACACACACACACACACACACACGTCATGACTACTTGATTTGATTTGCTGAAGGGATTATGATCCACTGTACAAGAATATGTTGATCATACTTGCTTTTACTTGGTGATGGTATTCCTGTGGGGGGAAAGGAAAAAAATAAAATTGTCATAAAAATAATAAAGATATAAATAAATATTAAATTGTGTGGGTGTATTATTTCATCTGTAATAATGAAATGAATGACAATATAGAGAAGATAGTATGCACTCAAATCTTGGATTGTTGGTGAAATTTTTGCCCGTTTTATGAGATACACCTGTAAGTGTTCGTGCATCAGTATGAATTACTGAACATCTGGTTTTGCAAAGTGTTTGTCAGCCCAACTCTACCCCAAGACGTCCTTATCCGGAACGACTTACAACTGAAAGTTAAGGGCCTTGCTAGGGGGCCCAGCAAACCTGGGATTCAAACTCATGACCTTCTGATCAGTAGTCCAAAACCTTAAACACTAGGTTACCACATCCCACGTACTGTACATATACAAGTATGAATGTATGTATAGACCGAATTAACTACCTAAACCCAAGACTTACACATTCATGCTCTTCCCACTACCACTGAGGACTATGTAAGGAGTTTTCTGGGACTTCTGTTTCTCCTGCAGCAGAGCTACGGTACCAAGCGGCGTGTCGCTGCTGCTCATCTTTTTCAGCAACTGTAGGGTGAGAACTTCAAATATCAGTCGGTGTGCATAAATCACAGCACAAATAACAAACTACCCTGAATTCTATCTATTTCTTCTGCAATCAAGATTCAGTTATGGCAATACATATAACAGATTTAAGCCCAAACTGCTTGGTAGGTGGCTGAAAGGACGTACCGCCTCCTCCTCCAGTTTTTTCATTCTTTTCTCAGTCTTCATCTTTCCAGATCCTTTGCCATGGAAACGATGGGATAGCTGTCTGAATGCCTAGATGGAGAAAGAACAATAAGCGCATTATGTATAATAATTGTGCCATTTGTTCTAGCAAACTGTGCAATAACTGTACACACAGACCTCCTTAGGGGTAAGCTTTCGCCCAGACTCATCCACGTATTCGATCTTAACATCAGGCTTATAGCTCTCTTTCTCTTTGAATTCCTGAGTGAAGCCTCTGTATTCCTCTCTCCTGCTGTATTTGTCATCAATGGCCCTGAACCGAGGACAGAGAATTGTAAAAAAAAAAAAAAGGAAAGAATGAGACATCAACAAATACATGGAAGTATATGGAGCATAATATATTTATCAGCTTTTGCTCACATCTTATCTTCGATGCAGTAGTTATCATTTGGCAGAGCTCCTTTAGGAGCACGCACACGAGCCACCTTCTGCATTTGTGTTTCCAGCAGCCCTGTGCATAAAAAGTGTTTAATAAATTAACAGTAAGATGACATGAATTAATCTGGGCAGAACGTTGTCAGGCTCAGCTCTTACCTTTGTTCTTGCAGAGCAGCAAAGCAGCCGCGAGGCCAGAGTTAACGATGGGCTCTTCATCCAGAATGGTGGTCGATGCAGTAGCAAACTATTAAAAGAAAATAAATACTATAATTTAAGACAGGAATCTTTAATGTCTCGGTTATTCAGAACAGACACAACAGAACAAACTGAGGTTAGCTTTGGGATATTTTGACTCACGTCCGTTTGCTTCTGCTCCTCGTCCAGGTTGACGGTGCTCCAGCCCACTTTATCGTCCATGTCTGAATCGGAGCCTCCAGCTCCATCTCGCTCTTCCTCCTGCTCGAAGTCCTGCACAAACCCCATCACATTAAAGCTATTTATGTACATCAGCAATGACACAATGAACCCCAAAGGAAATGGGGGCCGTTTTGGTTTACGTTTCCAGCTCTTAGTTCATTTTTTGAACTAATACTACAGTTTAAGACTAGATGTGTAGTGCATCCCATAGGTGAGGACATGATTCTGTACAGAGCAAAGTTCCCTTTTTCAGACAAAAAAGTTTGTCAATGGATGTAGTGTTTTTTTTTTTTTTTTGCATCAGTACTTCTCAGTTCATGTCTTATTAAGACTGAAGATGATTCATCTTTATTAAATTACTTCAAATAACAAAATGCTTTGTGCTGCAACTTCTGCTTCTTTGTAGAATTACAGGCAAGATAAAAAATATATAGAACAACGTTTCACCTCTCGCTCTTACACACCCAATAGTCACATAGTGAAACCACAATGCTCCCAAGAGAGGGCACAAACTTTCGCTCCCCATCTCATCCTCTCCGCTCAGTCGGTCACAATAGCACTTTTTATTTCAACCCACATCCAGGAACAATCGAGTCAAATGTTGGCTTAACAATAAATCATATCTAGAGTGTTACCATGAGGTCCTCCTGGTCCTCTCGGTTCCCTGACAGGCCGTAGGTAGGAATGTCTCCCAGCGTGCGGCAGAACTCGGACGTGGCGTTAAAGACGATGTTGTTTTTCTTGTCTACGTCATCGGCGCCGTCTTCTCCAACATTCTCCATCACTTGCAGTTGTTCCATAACCTGGGATTGATTTACATTGATTAAAAGGAAGTAGATTCTTCTTGGGTTCCACAGAAAAGATCTGTCATTATGTGAAGCAAAACTATTTACCTCCCAAAACTATTTTGTAGACCCTAAAATGTTTATTAAAATCTTTTGGTCTGTACTTCTTCCTCGATAACGTTAACTCATCTTTCAATAAATGATTCATTTTAAATCTATAATTCATATAGTTTTGTGGTAAATGAAAGGCAGATGCTGACCTTTTGGCCAGAGTCTTTCAGCAGCTGCTTCTGTTTAAGCTTCCTCTGTTTCTCTAGTTGTTTTTGTAGCTCCAACTCTGCCTCATCCTCCTCAAAGGTCTCAGGCTCCGGAGGGACAAAATCATCTGAAAGAATGAAACATTTTAAAACAATGCTGTTTTTTCCCCACCTCTGATTTGTAAACGTTCCTGACCTTCATCGCTGATATCCATGTCAGCTGTCCGGATGTCGTCAGACTGCTGCAGTAGGTCTACTTTACTGCTGCTGCCTTCTTTTGAACATTCTTCCATCTCTTCGCATTCTACCTGCTTTCTGCCTCGACCTCGTGACCTGAGCAACAGTGTCGAAGAGGATGAAGCAGAAATGATGTCAGACAGACCGATGCACACGAAAAGAGCTGAGTGAGGATGAGGAAATGGATGAGAAGGTAGATGAGAAGAAGGATGAGGAGGAAGAGAAGGAAGATGAGGAGGAAGATGAGGAGGATAGGTAGGATTAGAAAGAGAAGGTGAAGGATTAGAAGGAAGATGCGAAGAAGGATGAGATGGAAAGGAAAGGTGAGAAGGAAGAGGAGGATGGGAAGTATTATGAGAAGGATAATGAGAAGGATGACAAGGAAGATGAGAGGAAGGATGAGGAAGATGAGAAAAACAAAGAGGAAGAGGAGGATGGGAAGGAGGTTGAAGATAAAAAGATGGATGGGAAGGATGAGTAGAAGTAGGTGAAGGATGAAGAAGAGGATGAGGAAGATCGAATGTGTAACCTGGAGCCGAAATCTGTACTACGAGTGTCGTCTATAAGGAGGTCGTCAGTCTTGACAGGTTTCTCCTTCTTCCTGATTTTCTTTACACGCCGTTTGGTTTTCTTAAAACCCACCTGAAAGAAGAAGAACCATGTGTGCTTTCGTATTAAACCAGTTCCACGCATGACACAAGCTTTACATGTTTACAGGTTCAGCTTGGAGCTTAACTCCACTGACACACCTGCTGTCAGCCATCACAGTCTTTATGCTAATGCAGCTCAGGTGATGTCCAGAAAAGTCTGTGATTCTGAATAGTCTATAAAATCTTTTGGTTCCATTTCAGGTTTTCTCTCTGTTCTAAAATATAGAACACACAATTACCAAAATCTACTCTATATACTAAATTACTGAGACAAGGAACTTTACTGTGATATTAAAAGACAGCCGATGAAAATGTCACAGCATGTTTCGGCCCGGCATGCTTTATATTATTATTTTAAAAAGCAGCACGTTGCAGCAGCAGTCATCAAAGCACGCACACACACACACACACACACTTGTAAGTGAGCCCGTGCTGACTCACTATCTCCTGTGGGGTGTAGTACTCCGAGGCCAAGGTGAGAGCAGGCATGTCCAGAGACTGGGCCTGATTCCGCAGCGTCTCTCTGATGGCCTGCAGCTCGCGCTCTCTGTCCCCTGTAGCAAAGCCTCCTGTGCTCAGACGGAAGCTCTTCTTCTTCTCACCCTCTAACTCTTCGTCGTACTTCGACAGGATAGACTTTGGCTTGAACTGTAGACGTGGTGGAAATAGGACAAGTGTTAAGATCACAGAACCTAAGCTCTAAGGGAATTAATCAATGCATCACTGTAGAGCTACGAAATGCTTTTTGTTCAATGAATCCCAGTCTGAACTAAAAACCTGATATCCTGGAATGGCCACATACAATGCAGAAAGGTTATAACCTGATCACATCACCTTCAGTCTCAACCAGGATTTTTTGTAATTCTTATAGCCAAAAATGCTCAATTTTGAACTTGGAGTTTGGTGTTTGCGTGATGACGTCACATGACGCGTCTTGGCCCAAATCTGCGATCTCTCTCTCTCTTTTTTTTAAAACACTCTTGACTTTGCTTGATTGTACTTTCATTTCAGCAATTGTGAAACACAGGAAGAACAAATACATGTAAATACGATCTGCAAAACTGACCGTGACCATGTCGTCCACGCTCTCTTCCTCGTTGTAAGGTTTGTATTCAGGCTTCTTCTTCTTAAGCTCTACGTTCTTCTCTGCTTTCTCTCGGTCCACTATGTTAACGTTCACCAGCATGTCCTCCTTCTCCTCCAGAACACCTGAAATGCGATACCGTGTATACCGTGAGAAGGAGCATGCTTCAGCACATTTCTTTATCAATCAATCAACCAACCAACCAACACCCACCCACCTTTGTCTTTTAGAGTCAAAATAACCGTCTCTCCCTCCTTAAAGGATTCGATTTGGTGCTCTACAGCAAGACCCTTAAGGTCCTTTGAACTGTATGCCTCCTGAAAAACAACATCATCTAATAAGAACCTCATCACAAATCACATCCTCTGTGTTTAATTAAAACGGTTAATAACGGTTTACAATAGAAATTTAGTTTATAGATATAAGGTTGTTAGGCACAGGCTCCCCGTGACCCGAGGTAGTTCGGATAAGCGGTAGAAGATGAATGAATGAATGAATGATAAGGTTGTTTCCTCACCATTTTTCTTTGTGCAAACACTTCTTCAACCAGGTTGCTGACACCAAACTCTTCATCCATCTCTTCCAGTAGCTTGGCCTATGAGAGATTAATTAAGAGACATTAAGAGCCACAAGGTAGCACCAAAAAAGGAAAAAAAAAATCCCCTGTATAAATGGCAAGCCCTTTGCCGTACCCTCTTCTCTGCCATCTCCTTCTCCTTCGCAAGTTTGCGACTCTTCTCTACCCATGCTGAAGCGTCGTCAAGCCAAGGATCGTCATCGGCGAGCGTCTTTACTTTGCTGAAAAACAGAGAAGAGAATTACGGGATGCTTACACACTACTCAAAGACTACAACTCAAAGAAGCTCTTTCTTGCATTTTGTTTAAGTTCTGTATTGTGAGATTCCTACCCAAGTTTCTGATTGAGCAGACGTTTCTCTTTAAGCGCAGCTAGCTTCTCTCTGATCTCTGTCTGTTGTTTGATATGTACGGGGTTGATCACCTCAGCCACCTTTGGATCCTCCTTGGTACCAAGTTCTGAGTAATTAGCAAGTTGTGTATGAAAATAATTGCGGTTTCAAAAACAAAGCTTTGTTAATGTGAAGTCAATACGCTCGCGTCTCTCTCACCTTTTTTGGCCTCGTTCAGCTCGAGGGGCTTCAGACCCAGTTTAGCTCTCAGCTTACTGGAAAAGAGGGACAACAGGAATGAGATGTGTGAAGCGATCGAGAAAGGACTGTACAAGAAAAGATACTTTAGTGACATACTTGGTCTCTTCGATGCTGAGTGAAGCGTCACCCGCTGCTGATTTCGGTCCTGCATCTGCAAATCATTTCAAATTCCAAATTCTAATTTAATTTGTCACACACACACACAGTATGAGCTGTAGTGATTTATTGATAGAAAATGTAATGAATGGGAACGTAGTATTGTTATCATCGTTTTTATAAATGTTGTATTTAGTCCAAATAAAGGCAGATGGATAAACAGATAAACACAGTGATAACTGTGTTTGTGCTGGAAAGCAATATTGCGAGTAGGGTTGATTCTACACCAGCTCAGCACAGGAGATGTGCACAGCACTGCCGCGTACATGGCTACTGTTCTACACACATTTACGACAGAATTTCCTACAACCTGCTTGTATTTAGTGAACACCACAAAACTAGAGAGCACGGAGCACAAGACGAAAAAACAGAGGTGAAAGTATTTTCACTCACTATTATGTAAATAATTTTATTAGATAATTAATACTAATATTAAGCTCTAAATCTTTTTTTATTAATAATGTGAAACTGTGATATTTCTTGACTTTTGTGTGGAATGCACATGAGCAAAACAACACAACACACACATCAACTGTACTGACTTGTTTGTCTTTTGTCCTGCACTGTGCATGTGGTAGCCTAGTGCATGTGGTAGCCTAGTGCATGTGGTAGTCTAATGGTTAAGGTGTTGGGCTACCAATCGAAAGGTTATGAGTTTGATCCCAGGTCCACCAAGCTGCCACTGTTGCGCCCCTGAGCAAGGCCCTTAACCCTCAGTTGCTCAGCTGTATAAAAATGAGATATACAAAATTCTGTAAACGTAAATGTCTTGTTTGTCTTTTCTCCTGCACTGTCTTGTTTGTCTTTTTGTCCTGCACTGTGCATGTGGTATGTGGTAGCCTAGTGGTTAAAGTGTTGGGCTACCAATCGGAAAGTTGTGAGTTTGATCCCAGGTCCACCAAGCTGCCACTGTTGGGACCCTGAGCAAGGCCCTTAACCCTCAATTGCTCAGCTGTATAAAAAACGAGATAATGTAAGTCACTCTGGATATAAGGGCGTCTGTCAAAAAATGTAAATGTCTTGATTGTCTCTTGTCCTGCACTGTCCTGTCCTGTCTTGTCCTGCTCTGTTTTCACCAGGATGCACTTTATGTATCTAGGACTAACTTACTAAGACCTTATAGCCCTGTCTTTGTTTTATGTAGCACCATGATCCTGGAGAAACGTTGTCTCATTTCACTGTGTACTGCAGCAGCTATATATGGTTGAAATGACAATAAAATCTTGTCGACACGACTTGACATCACCAGATGTCCTCACCTTCGGTCTCTTCATTGCTGGGCTCTAGTTTCTCTTTCTTCACCCGCGGCTCTGCGCTGCTCTTCTCCCCTTTGCTCCTGCTCTCTTTCTCGGCAGCCCGACTGCTCCTGTCCCGGGAGCGGGATCTCTTCCTTTTCTCTTTATCTTTCTCACGCTCTTTATCTTTATCCCTTTCCCGGTCCTTGTGTCGGTGTTTTTTGTGTTCCCTGTGGCGCTCCTCCGGGTCCCGGTCTTTATCCTTTTCTTTGTGTTTTTTAGACGAACCCATAACTAACTATAGGACGAATTTCTATCTGGCGACGTTTGTGTACTAGATAAGGCTAAGGCTAATGCTAACTGGCTAAAGCTAACTGGCTAAAGCTAACTGGCTTAACTAACGAATCGCTAAACTACTTAAAATCTTTATTCATGAATCAAATAAGACTTTAAAACTAACATACGTTACACTTAACGCACCAATTTCATACTTAACTAACAAGCACGAAACATTTTCAGCAAACTAATTTAGTTACACAAGAATAAACATCGTTCACCAGTCGTTCGTCGTAGGCTAACGTTGACCTTTGTAACTGTTTCCGGGTCAAATCTACTCAATAGTGAATGGCCCCTAGTGACAAGGAGGTGTATCGACGCCATATTTACTTATTTTATTTTACTTATTTGTCGTTTGATCACAAATCAACACATCTTAAACTCTACATCATTTAATTTATCTACTAGTATTTATCTACTGTGGTTGTAAACGTCTTTAGGACTAATTCTCTCCAGTATTGATTTTCCAATTTATAAAAAAAAAAATCAGAAGCGCTAACATCAACATCGACTAATAGAGTCATCGTAAAAGGGCCAACTCAAAGATCGTACTCAATTTTTTTCAAATAAATCAGAAAATTTTATTCTATTTCATGTCAGTTTTCACCGCATCACTCTCCACTTTTTATAAAATAACTATATTTAATCATTAATACTTGTTCAACTTGTTAACTAACTTACAGCTAGCAGAAAACTATACAGTGATGGAACAACCCCAAACTTATACTTATTTCAGGTAGCTGGAACTACCTGAAACATACAGTGCCCTCCACAATTATTGGCACCACTGTGTAAGATGTGTTAAAAGCGGTCAAATAAATTCTTTTTTTTTTTTTTTTTTTTTTTTTTTTTTGCAGAAGCATAATCTCTAACAGTGGGGGCACGGTGGCTTAGTGGTTAGCACGTTCGCCTCACACCTCCAGGGTCGGGGTTCGATTCCCACCTCCACCTTGTGTGTGTGGAGTTTGCATGTTCTCCCCGTGCCTCGGGGGTTTCCTCCGGGTACTCCGGTTTCCTCCCCCGGTCCAAAGACATGCATGGTAGGTTGATTGGCATCTCTGGAAAATTGTCCCTAGTGTGTGATTGCGTGAGTGAATGAGAGTGTGTGTGCCCTGCGATGGGTTGGCACTCCGTCCAGGGTGTATCCTGCCTTGATGCCCGATGACGCCTGAGATAGGCACAGGCTCCCCGTGACCCGAGGTGGTTCGGATAAGCGGTAGAAGATGAATGAATGAATAATCTCTAACAGAAAAATTGTGAAAAATATAAGGTTGAACACAAGTTAATAATAATTTAAAAAAAGTCCATGACTTAAAAAAAAAAGAATTATATATATATATATATATATATATATATATATATATATATATATATATATATATATATATATATATATATATAATTCTTTTTTTTTTAAGTCATGGACTTTTTTTAAATTATTATTAACTTGTGTTCAATATATATATAATTGGCACCCCTAACAATTCCTCTTAAAAATGTAACTGATTTTTTTTTAAATATATTTTTCTGTAGTTGCTAAAGTTGGTCAGGGTATCTAGGAACTTTTAATTAGTAATTCATGACGTCCTGTTTCCCTGGGGTATAAATATGACGTGACACAGCGGCCTAATTCTCTTACCCATTTGTCAACATGGCAAAGACAAGAGAACATACCATTCAAGTAAGGCAAGATGTGTGTCTACCTTCATAAGTCAGGCAATGGCTACAAGAAAATAGCCAATCGCCTTAACTTGCCCGTATCTACAGTCAGAGGAATCATTAAGAAGTTTAAAACAACTGGAACAGTGACAAACAAGGCTGGAAGAGGTCCCATGTTTATAACACTGTATATGTGTTATGTGTAAAATTATACTGTGTTATGTTATCTTAGTGCTATCTAACAGTGTTGGATTGAGCTTAGTGCTACCCTGTAACCTATCCTAGTAGTAACTATACTGCAGCTCAACACTACATGTAAACTAGCTTCAAACTAACCAAAACTATGGAATATAGTTTGGAAGTTTGAAATCAATTACTGAAAAATTTCACTGTACCGAAAGGTTTTTTCACTGTCTTAAACTTAACTGCCAAGTTGGCTTGTAACATAATATTTAATGTTGTTTTTTTTTGTTTTTTTCCTATCCTGGCTTTTCCTCTTGAGTGTTAATTTGTCTTTCTTTTTTAACTTTTTCATATATTTTACCTGTTTTACTTTGTACCTTTTATTTATTGACTGTGTTTTGATTGTATGTTAGGTCTCTGTACAGCACTTTGGTCAGCTAGAGCTGAAATTAAATGTGCTTTAGAAATAAACCTACCCACTTTTTTCATTTTGAGGCAGGGATACACAACATATAGGACACCAATCTATCCCAGGACAAGTAACCAGAATAAAATGTTTTTATTTTAAAAAGAAAAAGTGAATAATAAAATTCATTTCATGATGCTCAGTTCAGACTAAATCTAAGCCTTAAAGAATATCGCTGAACACAAACAGATTTAAGGTTATGCATCTCACAAAATGAATTTTAAGGGTTATTGAGCGGGTGGTCAAGATAGTAAAATTGATTTATGATACTTAGAAAGCAATCTAATAGAAAAATATATTTGGATAATTTATGATCATTTCATGATAACATTACACAAAATGAGAATCCTATTTATTTTAGAAAGATGAAAATAATATGGCAAAATCCACAGTGTAAACACCTTACTAATTAAACTTAAATGTTAAATAATGATGAACTGATACAAATTAAGAGGCATATATTTTATTTTATTTTTTACCATTCTCGACTTCTTGTAACATCAGATGTATCTTACTACAAAAAGAAATCTGATTTTGGTTAATTGGATTTTTACAAATTTATCAAAATATATATTAGTTTAGTCTGATATATTTAAGTAATTATATAAAAGCTAGCTACAAATGATTTTTTTTACAATATATGATACAGTGTACAACAAAAGGTAGTAGTGGATTGATATTGTTCCATGAAGATATTGCAGCTTCAGGATTTCTGCTTCATAATCACAGTGTTTTTTTAGGGAAGCTTACCGTGACCTAATATGAAGAACAATATCAAGTAACATTGATAAAACCTTTAAAACATTTACAACACATGGAAAATGCAAAACTGCATATGTCTTAAAATTATGTGATAAACCAAACACATTTTTATTAAATTAAATGATTTGTGCATAAACCTACAGCTTTGCTGGCATAAACCATCCATAGGAACCTTAGAAAAAGAAATTACAATTTAAATAAAAATATAGAAATAAATAAATGAAAGAAAGAAAGAAAGAAAGAAAGATACCAATACAATACAAAATCTTTCTAGCATGTCACAGTACAACTTCTGTAAGCAGCATTAACAGCCAAAACAAACTGACCAAAGAGTGAACTATTCATTATGCAAATGATTACACTCCATTCATATGAAAATACCTGAAGGTAGCTATTCAAATCTGGCTTGTTTTTAAAAAGACAGGGCTTTTTATTTCTGATATATAATATACAAATCAGAAAAAGTCTTTCCAGCAGCTCCCTGACTAGCACTCATCAAGTGGAGCCTTTAGGGCTCTCCACAATGTAAGCATCTCTTTAGGGCTGCGCTTATGCACCAGTAGTACTTTGCGGTAAGCGCACGGCACCTCTCTTTTGGCCTCGGGAAGATCGAAAGTCAAAAACCCAGGATGATGACTAGGGGAAACACCCAGTCTCTGGAGACACATCCCCATGTACACATCATCAATGGGGAACAAACCGACCCATTGTGAGACCTCTCTTAGTTGCATGGCCAGAGCGGCGGAGTATACCACTCCTCCTCCACCTGCATATGCTGGGTACACACCTTTATAAAAACTCTCAGGTATGTAATATTTAGCTGTGGGCTGACGACTGGGCCAAGCATTAGTAATCACATCTCCTACAATGAAATCGTCTCTAACTTTTTTGGTTTTCCTTTGTAGAGGTGCATATTGTTTATCCAAGTAGTCTAAGAGAGCCCCGGTCCTAACAAAGACATCATCGTCTCCTTTGAAGATGAAGTGGGCTTGTGGGCAGTGCACATAGAGCCAATCCCAGAAAAGCACGTCTTTCAAGGTGAGGTTAAAGAACGTGTCTCTGAAATCCCATTGCAGGATATCCTTATGAAGCCTGCTCTCTAACTGTAAAAGTGCCCCAAGGTCCGGATGAGGACCTGTTGTTATGTCCTGCCTTCCAAGCAGAAACACAGCGCGCACCTGCCACCTTTCTCCCCCTGCCTCTTGCTGTACCCAGCCAGTCCTCCCCCATGTCTCCCTAATGGCCTGCCTGTTCTCAAAGTTTCCCACCTGGGACTTGATTGCCATAAATAGCAGAGGGGCGTCTGCTTTGGTATCTTGTCCTTTGCACAGGTCAGGCTGGTTCATCAGGAGGGTGTAGTTTCGACAATGCATGGACAAGACAAAGTCCTTCATCTGCTCAGGCATAGTGTTAAAGTCAGGCAGATGAGATGCCCAGAGATGATAAGGTTTGCATAGAGGAGAACCATCATTTTCATGCATGCTAGTATTCTCAGTGCCTGGAAACATGCCTCCTGTGGTGTTAACTCTCAATATTGGATTGTTTTCTCTGTCTTTGAGGTGCTGAAGGCGGTTCCACAAAGCACCCTCCACCAAACGTAGGTTCCAAAACTCATGGAGTGGATGTGGTCCAAGAGCTCCGGAGTTTGACGAGGCTCCAGAGGCTATGAAATGAAGAGGCAGGGTCAGAGGCTTAGGCTCAGGTGTGTAGGACATGGCGACAAATATGGTCACCATAATATACACCAAGAGATGACTCATCATCAAAAATGGAAGTAGACAAAGGCACAAGGCCCTTCCGCTACACCTGCATCGTGCCATGGCCTGGGAACAAACAAAAGAGAAAAGGGAATTTGAGAACTATGTTTTGCATATTCCAGAAAGTTAGACAGATAGACATATTTATAGATGTGGGTGCATCACATTTACATGTTGAAAATGAAAAGGGTTAGAGTTCGATTTAATATTAAATCCAAGAACACATTGTTAGCCATGAAAATTCATGTTTGTACCAAAGTAAGATAGTAGACCCACTATCAGAAAATCTCATGGGGCTTTGGTTTCTATGGCATTGCCCCAGGGGTCTCATTATCTGTGCATGACTGGGCAGAGATTAGAGCACCTTGCAACCCATGATATTTACATCATGTACCTCAAGAGCACATTTACCCAACAGATGGAAATGTCTTGTTTACACATTTGCTTTACTTAAAAAGGTACGGCATGCTAAAAGATGACAAATGGACGTTCAGTATCCTCGGAACTGGCCATGGTTTTTTTGGTTGTTCATGCAATGATTTAAAACCAACCCTGATATTTTCCAAAGCTCATTTCCATCACTGGAACCAGGCATTTGTAAAGAAGAATCAAAAAAGATTTCAGATACACAAACAAATCCAAAGCTGTATCAGAAATATAACATACTGTAAAGGTTTATTTTAAATACCTCCAAAATGTGCAGTCCAATCACTTCGATCTTTTCATTGAGAACAATTTCCCTCCTCTTGGACTCTCTCTTGCATATCCACTGATAGCCTTCTTTCACAATGTGCCAGTTTCAAGCGTTGACTCATGTCGACTCCTGGGTTTTCACGAGAGCACAGTACAACAGAGTCAAACTTGCATTACTATTAGCTCCCATGACACTTTTGAACTGAACAAAAGGACAAATTTGTCTATTGAAATTGCATTTGAAGAGCTTCAGCAAGTAACTAAATGTTTCCTGGTATTGGATGTGCTTTCTTGCTTGTAGTCTCACCCCCTTGATAGGTTTCCTCCCACATGAAGGCGTGTTCAGGATCTGAACCATTCGGTGTACATTCTGTGAAATGTATTTTCTAGCATTAATTCAAACACACACACACACACACACACACACACACACACACACACACACACACAAATGTATCTATTATCTATCTATTTATTTACATTTAAATGATGTCAAATCTTAAATAACATCAAATCTAATCAAAAATCTAAAATGAAGTAATTTGTATATAAAACAATCCATAACATTATATACTGTACCAATTACTTCATTCATTCATTCATCTTCTACCGCTTATCCGAACTACCTCGGGTCACGGGGAGCCTGTGCCTATCTCAGGCGTCATCGGGCATCAAGGCAGGATACACCCTGGACGGAGTGCCAACCCATCGCAGGGCACACACACACACACTCTCATTCACTCACGCAATCACACACTAGGGACAATTTTCCAGAGATGCCAATCAACCTACCATGCATGTCTTTGGACTGAGGGAGGAAACCGGAGTACCCGGAGGAAACCCCCGAGGCACAGGGAGAACATGCAAACTCCACACACACAAGGTGGAGGCGGGAATCGAACCCCGACCCTGGAGGTGTGAGGCGAACGTGCTAACCACTAAGCCACCGTGCCCCCCCAATTACTTCATTTTAGATTTTTGATTAAATTTGAGTTAAGATTTGACATAATATAAATACTATAATATAATTGTGGCACAGCATGTAAGGCTTACATGCTGTGCCATAATTATATTATCATAGTATTATATATTAATATATTTTTATACTACTATACTATATACAATTTAGTATATTACGGTATTTTTTTATACCGTATTTAGGAGAAATTCAGACTACGGTGCTATTTAAACGCAGTCTTTGTATAAAAGACTTATAAAAAGTCTTATAATCTCAGCTTTATTAAATGTATTCAGGTGTACAGTGGGGACCAAAAATCTGACAGCGCTAGTGAACATGCTTCTAGTTTGCATTCTGTTCTAATTGCATGCAAGGAATTTCATTAAAAACTATTTTATTGCAAGAACTCGAGTAAAAAGTGAAAAAAAAATCTTTCAAATATTTACATGAATTTCTGAGTTTATTTGTGTTTGGTACATCATGTTTTTTGCTATAATGTAGCTTGATTTTCATGTGCAGTCAAGCTACCATTGAGTTTGTGCAAAACTGTATGATCCATTTAGCTTAAATCTCTCTGGGTGTCATGTGAACATGTGTTTCAGAAGAAGAGAGAAGTCATGAGGAAAATGTCACCTTTTGTTCAAAGCAGTTAACTAAATCAATATCACGAATTTGATTACATTTGCATAAAAACCTAATAATAGTCCATAATCTTGAATGTTACATTTTCAAGATACTGAACTTGATTTTCTTTCTTTAAATATTTCCAATTTTACATAATAATAAAAAAAATCACAAATTTTCAATGTGTTGACTTTAAATAGTCAAATTGTATATAAAGTGTACACTCATATTATGAAAAGAGCAAAAAAGGTGACATGCATTAAGAAGCAGAACAACATGTTTGATCGGTTGAGTTGTGCATGAACAAAACAATAGGAGATGGTCATGGAGGTCATGCTCCAGCACAATGCCTCTTGTTTTTTCGATCCTGACTAGTGAACTTGCTTCCTGTTTAAATCATGAGAGATATTGTGGTCAAACATGTCACTAGCACCTGGCAATGTTGTGACAAGGGAATTATTTGCGTAGCTAAAGATTTATTTGTGCAGGTAGTAAAAATTTCATCTTTTTTTTTTTCTTTGAAAAAATGTCACAATTTTCATTTCATCACATATAATTTATATACTTTTGTTGAAATACTTAAATGCAGATGATTACAATACATTACTTGTATAAATTAGTATATATATTTTTTATTCTAATTTAAAATCCTATTAAACTTCCATTGTTTTTTAAATGTTTACTGGCTTTCTCATTGCATCACTGAAAACGATCAAACTGATCTTATTCGCTGATTAAATTGATTTCTTTTTTCATAAATTCATAAATTTCTGAAATTAATTTGTGGTCTTTCAACATTTGTACACGATTAGATTTTTTCGGTTGACACAATTTAGCAAATTCATTTCTTTAAAGGCCTAATCAAGTCTCCTACTAACGCCTTAACTGACATATAAAGAGAGAAGCTCACACTTAATAAATCCTACACACAACAATAAGGTTTAGAACAATATGCAATATAACAATAAACAATATAACTCTCTCTCTCTCTCTCTCTCTCTCGTTCTCCACACATAGTTCAACAGACATATCCCAAAAGCTCTTGTCCCAGTTTTTTACATCCCTTTCAGGCACTCTACTATTCTAGCACTGCTCTGTCATTCAAACACTGAAGTGGTCTGTGACTATGCGTTCAGAACAAGCTCCTGCCCCTGTGTCGTCTGGCACCGAGTCGATCGCATGCCATCCGCACCACCAAAGTGGACTCCTGGATCCTGTAAGACAGCCGATCCTGAATGCAGTTCTGTAACAGTAGATACTCTCTAATGGCAAGGCCATGCTAAAGTAGAACTCTACAGACTATTGATTTCAACCCCTCTGGCACTAAACCACAGCACACAGCAATCACATATTAAAACGAACAGTTATGCAACCACAGTGATTTAATTTGGCCAGGAAAAACTGCTGAGCTGACAAACCATATTGATCTAGCCATTCATGTCTGACACGTTAGCCGTGTTTATGAACGAAATACTAACAACGGTAGTGGTCATATTTTAAATCAATTGTTAGTTAGTAATTAATTTACATTTAACTTGTGTAATGTATTACAGTTTTTCATGAACTATTGGTAGAATAAAGCAAAGACTGCATAAACTGTTACCCAGGAACAGCTTTATCCTGGTAAGCCTGTTTCAGGAAAACTGTGTGAGGCAGAAATACATAAAATAACATCACCAAGCCATGGTAAAGCACCATGCACACACATAGCCACACCTAGCATCTATTTTGAATAGCCTAGCAGATTTTTCGAGATCTTAGGAGAGTAGAGATTACCTGAACCTACATAACTCAAAAGAGATACTGACATAAATGTACAATCAAATCCTTTACTCGATAACTGTAATCTTACTTAATTAAATTTAGCAAGAAAACTTTTTTCCCTTACTTTCAAAGTACCAGTTACAACTCACAGGTCTCTTCTCTCATCCTGCCAACGTCTGTACACAAAATGTCAGTAGAATGGACTCTGGCACACTTTATTTGCATTGTGCTCGTCTGTCAGTGTAAATCAATTCAATCAATTTCAACACAATAGAAATAACTATCTGTTATTGTGCTTTGATCTACATTATATGGCCAGAGGTACGTGGACACAACCATCATTTCAGTATGTGGTTCTTCCCCAAACCTTGTTTTGTGGCTACAGTGGGTGTTATGGTCAGGTTTCCACATATTTTAGACCATATAGTGTGCTTAAATTCATAAGATTATAAACAATTCATTTCTATGTTATAATATTTCACTGCATTTTGGAGTTTCATTGCCTACAGACTGTGGTAGCTCACTGCTTAAGATGTTGGGCTATGACTCAGAAGGTTGTGAGTTCAAATCCTGGAGTATCAAACTGCTACTGCTGGGTCCTTGAATGAGGACTTTTGCATTTAGCAGACACCCTTATCCAGAATGACTTACGTTTTTATCTCATTTTAAAGAACTGAGCAATTGAGGTTTAGGAACCTTGCCCAGCAGGGGTAGATTGGTAGACCTGGGATTCAAACTTGCAACCTTCCAATCGGTAGACCAATGCTTTTCCATCAGGCTACCGCACCCCCATATAACCTCTCTATAGCTTTATAAATGTAAGTTGTTTTGGATCGCGGTGTCTGCGAAAACGTACTTCCACTTTCAGTATTTATTACGAAGACATGTCAGAAGAAATTATATAAAATAATTTGTAATCGTTATAATTTTTAACTTTAGTATAATTTCCTGCTTCTTTTCCACCCCAGCATACAGAGTTAGATTTTACATAATCTAAAGGAAATGTATAGATGCTAGATTTTCTAATGAAGGTTAAAGATTAAATGTGTCCTTGTATTTTCTATCGCGTTTTTATGTTGTGTGATGTGATTAACAAATGAATAATATTTATTTTCGTAATATGTATAGTCTTCAAAACAGGTTTTGGGTGATGTCCATGGCTCTTTATTCTACTGGTCAGCTTTTATGATCAAAACCACTCTGAAAAAGAAATCCAGACACAACCTATTGATGATTTACTGTAAAAAATGTATTTCAGCAAATCATTTTAGTTTTCCAGAGATCTCTGAATACATCATAAAGGTGGACAATTCCGTGGTAATATACACTGTTCTCTGCTCTTTCTTAAAGAGGTAAATCATCCACAAAGTCCTTACAAGTGATAATCAGGTTTCCATGACTGCTTGTCATTGTTACTTTAGAACAACATCAGTCTCTTAGTCACAGTAGGTTTGAGTAAAAAAAAAAAAAAGGAACAAAAGTCTTCCTATAAATTCACAATGATAAACTCAACAAGAACCAAATGAATACGCCACACCGTCCAACTTCACGCTATATAGTGTAGCATGGTCACTAGTGGAGATGGAGAGGCAATGAAGAAAAAAGCACACCATGCATTCGTATTATTCCACTCATTCACAAGTACTTGTATACATCTCTATCAAAAGAGTCACCGGAAAAAAATTGTACCAACCAAAACCAAAACATCGCCAACACAACATATGAAAATAGAACATCATCTCATGAGAACCGTTATTTAGCAGTTTGTTTTTAGCAGAAAGTTTACATGTAAAGTATAAATGTACAGCGGTGAAGTACAACAATGTTGTCAGGTTAGGTGGACTAACATTACTTCATCCAGTGAGGCAAGGAAGGTAAGACACTAATAAAATGAGACAGCAGTTAAACACAATTTAACACAATCCATCCTCCAGGGTGTCTTTTTCCCTTCACAAATCGCCAGTTCATAAAACCGTAGGTTTTTAAAAATGCTTTTCACAATATTTTGAAAAAATGGAGAGAGAAAAAGAGCATAACACAAATAAATATAAACTCACAGAAATAGACACGACTTACAAGTAAATCATACACATAAATTTACATTTGGTTGTTCATTTTTAGGTGCAAAAAAAAAAAACGCACTTATTTAAGAGATCAATGAACACAAAAAAAGTGGTTCCTTTATAAACACTGCTTTTTAGAAATTTGCTCACATTACGTATCTTATTTCATTCCCCATAGTTCATTTGTTCACATGATCAGTAATAGTGGATATGGTGCCATTTCCCCATGTCGCTTACAGACACAGACCACAGCGCGTGAATAAATTTAAGTTGTCAGTGTCGCTTTCCTCAACTCTGTTAGTCACCTAATTGACTCTTACTTAATCATGATCTTAGAATTATCAGCTTATCATAAGAATAAATACTAAGGTATTAGGTAATAAGGTATCCAGGCATTTAATTATTTACCCAATGATGGAGGAACCACTTGCAGTTGTATGTCGATGTAAAAATAGAAAAATGAGCAACTTAGAATTACTAACTGTACAATAATTCAACAAGCACTTGAAAGGAATGTGCCTAAAATCAATACAGATGATTTTGTACTTTTATCCAAAGTACAAATATTCAAGTTTAAATACTTTGTTGTCCTCAATATATGAGTTTATCAGCAGCATCCGTGTCTAGACTGAGATTGGTCTGATCTCACAGAGCACTTTGTTCTCACTCAAACACATTCAGTAAGCGCCACAGATTTCCTTTGGGAACGGGAATTTTCTTGGCCCATACCGAACGAAGAAGCATTAAGTCATTAAACATTAGCGTTTCAGTCAGCTTGTGAGAATCAAACATTTTGAGGCATACTTACATACATATATACACACACAGTGTACACTTCACATTGTTTGTTTTGTTGGGTTTTTTTTTTGCTCATATATTTAGTGGCTCCACATCGTGACCCAGCTGATTTGCACTGAAATGCAAAGTGGATATCGCTGGGGAAAGTAGGCTAACCATGACTCGGCAGTGGAGGGTGAAAGCGCATTGCTTCAGCCAGGCAGATAAAAGCTCAAAGACAAATCCCCCCACCGACCCCTGTGCACCAAGAAGGATGATGGGAGACTTCAAGGACTAAGGCGGAAAACTAGACAATATTCAGGAAGAAGAAAGCTTATCACAGTGAACTGAACAAAGCCTGGTCTTTTTCACAGATTACACTCCCATATTTGAAAAGTTAGAATGGTGCATAGTATCATAAGAGCACTGTTCAAAATGTAGAAACTAAGGAGAGAATGTAAACAGTAGATCAGTGGGTAAAAAAAGGAAGAATTAAACTGGTGGACATTTTCTATAGCTAATCATCAAAGGCAAATGCTTTGCCTCCTTTCCTGATTTATTCAAATGAAAGCTATGAAAATGAATGGCATCAGAATCAAATAAGCAAAGTTGATTTAAATAGCAGTAAAGATCAGAAGCTAGATGGCTGAGCACGAATAATATAAAGCTGTTGCTTATATTATTATTGCCTTTTAAAATGTACTTTTAACTTTATTTTCTAAAACAGCTCATAAGACTAGAACTAGAATTAATTCACATTGCTGTTTCTGGTAGATAATCTAATAGCATTTTTATTAATTATCAGTCATCTATAGTGGAAAACTACTGTTTTATAGCTTAAGTCAAGAGCTTACAGTAAAAATAACGTAAAATAAATTTAAAACCAAGCCTCCAAGCAAGCACTGGGTATGTAGATTCAGAGTAGAACGGTAAAAGGAAACGATTTCTGAATTGTTGTTTGTTTATTTCATACTAAAATGATGGACCTTTTCCTCATCTCGGATCGTTCCCATCTCGTTTTGCTCATATCACACCGTTTGATTTAGTACCTTTAACACATAAAAACAAATATATACAAAGTGCTTAGAAAAATAAAATCTATACTTGCACCCTCATGCTTGCAGAGATTTAAAAAATAGAGAATAGTTCATGAATTCAATTAGAAAAGAAAAATCTAACAGGATCCATGTGTTTTTCAGTCCATCTTGTATTAAAAGCACAGTATTGTGACTCTTCTCTCTCTCCTTCTCTCTCTCTCTCTCTCTCTCTCTCTCTCTCTCTCTGTTTTGTTTTCTCTCTCTGTGTGTGCGTGAAACAAGTTTGGCTTTTCGTACTTGCAGCTAGTATCTCAAGTCCCATCGAAAAAATCCAAGCTGGTCCAAGTGTCCAAGCTGGAATAATTAAATTCAATATCTCCTCCACTGTTTATACACTGCTATTGCACTTTTCCCACACAGAGGTTTTTTTTTTTTTTTTAACAAAAGAATGTAAACCACAAATGTATTTGCACATTTGGCAGATGACTCAAATGACAAAAATGTAAAATAAACCTTTGTGTGTGGTAATAGTTGTCAGCAGCTAACTTGGCGTTAACTGGGATAAGAAAATAAGTGCACTCAGTTGAACTCTCTACTGGATAATATACTAGAAAAGTTCTGTGCACAGTGGAGAAGGTGTGAGAAATTTGCTACAGTTTTTGGGTCTGAGAAATTCATCACTTTGTGTCTTTTTTCTGTGCTTGACAGTCCTTTTTTTGCCCTTGCATTGCATTTTCTCCCTGCCTTCACTGTTTTATACATTGGTTACGTCAATGAGGGCAGGTTGATAATACGTAGAGTACAACGATAGTTATAATGTATTACTATGGAGTATTTTAACATTATAAAACTTGGCACGTTATTATGAACACAGTATCACTGTGAGGTTGATTATACAGTACAAACACTCATTTGCCTACTTCTGTTTAAGTGCTATAATTATGCAATAGAAATACTCGAAAGAGTATTCAATCTTATTTTTTTTAATGTCCACAGTAAGCATGATGTAAATCCATACTTTCTTGCTTTCTTTCTTTTCTTTTCTTTCTTTTTTTTTTTTTTTTACCTCATTTCTTTCAATTCCTTCCCTTTAAAAAAAAAAATTATTATTCTAGATCTTTTAGACTTGTGTTTCCAGGCCACTCAGCTTAGGGGTTAGGATTCGAGGTGTAACACCAGAGTTGAGATCTCGCTCAAATTCCAGCAGCTGGCCCATGAAATTGAGGTTGGGAGACACCACTGGTCTGCGGCTCCGCACATATTTATAAGCGTCGGTCATGGTCATGAGGGTGTGCTTCATCAAGTAAGCGATGACGATAGTGGCTGAACGAGACACGCCTGCTTGGCAGTGAATCAACACACCTCGGCCATTCTGGTGAGCCTCCTCTGAAAAAACAAATGGCACATCAATACACTGTACATACATGATTTCAATGATTTCTTAAGCTTAGATTCAAATAGTGGCACACAAAGAAGGCACAGAGCCAAACAGAGAGCCAAGCACAGAGCCAGCAAAAATCTACAAAACTAGGCACAAAATACAAAAACTACAAACCTATAAACTCAAAGACCTCCTCAAAATATTGTCTGAGATTCTGTTTGCTGTTGTCAGTAGCAGGTAGACGCTTGTAGCGTACCAGACCTGTGTCCAGGTGATAGAGGGGCAGATGCGTGGTGACATTGACCACATAATTGATGTTCAGTCGTAGCAGCAGGTCCAGGTCCTGAGCATCTCTTTCATTGCCCAAGAAAAGGAAAGGTAGAATGGGGCTTATCACAGCGTTCTCCACATCTGGAGTCATTACACTCTCATCCGACAGAGATGCAGGAAGGGAGGATGAGAGCGGAAGGGAGAGGTGCACTGACAGAGAAAAACAGAACCCTTTTCATTATCTTGTCCTCAGTGTGAAATAAGTGCACCTGTTGTGCAAGTGAGCTTGTAATTAGGAAAGCAAGTGGGAGGTTGTAAAAGGGAGAACATCATCCAAAAGACACTAGCTAATATATGCTATTATTTTCATCCATGTTGCACATTATATTGAAATTGCATTAGTTCTGAATAGGGCTTTGAGCGTCCTGTGATACTTACATAATTGTAACGACATACAAACAGCAGAAAAAATTAGAGCACAGAAAAAGTAGAGCAGAGGAACATTAAAAAAAATAGTTCTTGCATGAATATACAGGACTTTGCAAAAAAAAACAAAAAACCCACAATTTTACTGATTATTTTACTGATTGTAATCAGTCAAGTTTGTATTTACATCATCATGCTGCTCCGTTCTCTTTGTTCCCTTTTCTTTAATCCACAGCTATGATAAGCAGTCATTACCCTGTGGCTTTTCTAAAGCAACACATTTCAATAACGTGTAAATGCGAAGCTGATTTCCTTTCAGAAACAGGAAGGCAAAAATGGGAGCAAAATCATGATGTACTTAGAAGAATCCTGAAAACACATATCTTACCTCTCCTTTTCTCCTCTTCTTGCTCTCTATTGAATGAGTTAAGGACCAAATGGAGAGACTGAGCAGATGGTAAGGAGTGCCCACCCTCCCAATCTCTTCCTCTTGGTTTGGGCTTGATCAGGGTGCCAGGGGCTGATGGTGGAGGGGAGAAGGAGGGTGAAGACTCAGGAGTGAGAGAGTGATGGGAAGGAGAGCTTGGAAACATATCATCTAGCCCATCATCATTTCCCATTCCAACATCACCTTCCTTATTGAAGAGCCTTTTTAGAGAGTCTTGAGCTGGGTCTCTCTTGTTTCCTGACCCCATAAAGTCCAAGACTGCCATCCTGCCTTGCTGGAGTCGTCGTCGCCCTGCATGGTCGGTCAGTTGAGAACGGGTATACTCTAGGAGATTACGACAGTCTAGAATGACTGGACTGGTTCCATTATTGGTACTCCGGTCATGTCCCATGTAAGAGTTTCCTGTTCCTGTCCTCATTCCTACACTATGATGGTTAGGTTGCGTTTTAGAGTGAGTCATCTTTTTTGCAAGTTCATCAGGCCAAATTGTGCGAACGCTGTAATCGTCATCATCATGTTGGTGCCTTCCCATGGTGTGAACCCCAGCATTGTGGTAGAAGCCAGGAGGCTTCCCTCTGTGTGGGTTAAAAGTCACTACTATAGGATCACTACTGCAGTAACTACAAGTAGAGCTACCAGCCTGACTTGATTTGGGGTTGCAGCCATTGACACAACTTTGTAAAGCACGCAAGGGAGCAGAAGGGGAGAACGGGGCACAGGGTAGGCAACCACCAACCAATTTTTTGCAAAACGCAGCAGGACTTTCAAACCCACCACCTTCCCCTGAACAGGATGCACAGCCCAAGGGAAACCCTGTCTGGCACTCTGAGACAGTGCTGTTGGATGAAGAGGTGTTTGTGGTTGAAGCCGTGGACAGACACCCTCCTAATTTCTTCAAACCCATGGCACCGTCACCTACTTTATTTGAACTTTGTCTTTGCCCTTGGGAAAATGAAGATGATGGGCTTCCAGTACCCCCTTTGCAGCCAGATGACTGAGTTCTCCTTCCTCTACAGCACACCAGCCTCCAACAGTCACAGTTGAATGGACGAGAAAAGTCAATAGTGCAAGTGTGATCTGGGCTAGGGAAGCCTTCAAAAGACGAGGTTGGAGATAGTGGCAAGCTGTGGAGGATCTGGGGGTGTGTATCTCTGATACGTGAGGAGCGGGTTTGACTGACGTGTGGGAAAGAAGATGGGGACCAGTAGGGGACAGAGTTTGGGGTCACCTGATAGTGGGAGTTTAGGATAGAAGAATGGGCTGAAGGGGTAGAGATAAGGTGGTGGGATAGACTGTGGGGCTTGGGAGGCTGATGGACAGTTCCCAGTTTCGAGTTTTCTTTGTTACCAACAGAAGGCACGTCCCTGTAGTTGGCAGTTGTGAAACGTGGATTTGATAACAACTCTTCCTCTTTTGCCCACCTAGATTTAGATTGTTGTCTTTGGGCTGGAACAAATTCTAAGACCCCACCAGGTGACACTGTGAGGTTGTTCTGATAGTGGTTATTATACTGCGCTTTGATCTGGTGCCTCTCAGCGGTTTCTGTAGATTTTCCTCTGAATTTCCTGTCACTTTGCCCTGGAGCTAAGTGTGAAGCCACCCTCTGACCTCTGCTGTCTCTGCTGCTTTCACCTCGAGTCAAGCTGCTACTGCACCTTTTGTCTGAATGCGGCCCTCCTTTGTCCACTGATACTTTGATGTCAATGGTATGAGTGTGCGTGTAAGGCCTGGGACCCAGAGTCACAGTCCCATTGCTGTGACAGTGACTAGGGATCCAGCTGCTGTCCTCTGTACTGCCGCCTCTCTCGCCCTTGGCTCTTTGCCCATGGGGTAAGTGCCTGTGCCTGCATTCCAAGGACAACGAGTTAGCAATTGGCTGGGGATGGGATGGAGGAAGTTGGGAGTGTAGCAAGCGAGGTGGGGGCTCGCTGCGGGTGTTAAGACGTGAGGAAGACTGAGACGTGGCTGGTGGAGAGGCCACACACAAGCCTAAGTTTTTAGGCCGCTGAATTACCACTATGCGCTCGTCAAGAGGGAGGGGAGGCATCTGGGGCTAGGCAGAGCTGCATGTTTAAAAATCAGAGAGAAAAAGAGAAATAAATAGCTGTAATACTGATGTATGAGTAGACTGATGTTAAACATGACATTTGTGTATTTGCTCAATGTTAGTCACACCACACACATTTATAAAATTGTGATGAGTACCACACAGAAGCTAATTATAGCTTATTATAGCTTCTGTTTGTCATCCACAACCTTCCTGTTAATTGGACACCAAGAAACTAACAAAAACAACCCAAATACAATCTATGTTATTATATTATCTAGCATGCTATCTTTCACAACAGGTTATTATTTTTTAGTACTGGCAACCAGTATCATTAGCAATCAGAATTATTTAATATCAGAGGTCTTCATTGGATGGGACAGCAAAGGGGGAGGGGGGAGGGGGAGCACTGGAACAACTGGTTGACAGCCACAGACCTTGTCTGAGGGACACTCATGCAAAACACAAAACTGCACTTCAGATAAACACATACTGTACACTCCAGTACACAGTCATCACACCATGCGTTTAATGTCATGCATACATTCACGCACTGAGCCTGGTGATGGTATCCTCATCCTCTTTCTGTTTTCAGCGCTGCCTTTTTCTGCCTGTGGTGAAGGGGGTGATGGTTACATTGACCCAAATTTTCTGACGTAACATCACTTTGATCACACTCATATGTACTATCACCCAAAAAGTACTTGTGTAATGGGTATTACTTATATCACATTGCAGCAAACATTTGTACAACAAAATGTGTTTGCTTAGAACATACTGTATAAAGCAGCATCTGCACGTTGACTCGTTATTGTTATACGTTTGTCCGTTAGATAGCGAGGTAGATTATTTTGATGTTGATTTTTGCATTTTCATCACTAATTTGTAAAATTCGTATCATCTCCAATGGTGCTTGTGAATGCTCTGTTCTATTTAGTCAGAAGGTGTAGATCAATTTTTGCTAATTATAACTTGATCAGTTCATGATAACTAGCATTAGTTGGCTCTCTCTCACTCATCATCTACCGCTTATCCGAACTACCTCGGGTCACGGGGAGCCTGTGCCTATCTCAGGCATCATCGGGCATCAAGGCAGGATACACCCTGGATGGAGTGCCAACCCATCGCAGGGCACACACACACTCTCATTCACTCACGCAATCACACACTACGGACAATTTTCCAGAGATGGTTGGATATATCTAACCTAACATTTAATTCTTGTTTGATTTTTGCATTTTCATCGCTCATCTGTGACATTATAACACACAACAGCGCCCCTGAGTGCTCTCATCATTCAGAAATTGCTATTCAGTTTATGCTAGCAATTGTAGGTGACAATGAATTCATGATAACTAGCAATAGAATATCTTACCCTGAATATTAAATGCTTGTCCATTACCTAGCTAGGTTGATTTTAATAAAGGTGTTTTTTTTTTTTTTTGCATTACTCATTTGTCGACGTTATCATATACAACAATGCTGTTGAAAGCTATATTTTGAATAGTCAGAAGGTTTCAGCTCAGGCAGCAGATCCATCTACAATGTTTATTAATGAGATTGTTCTAATGTGCGGCCGTTTCTATAGTATCTTCTTACACAGGGATGTGGATGGTGGAATATGTCTGTTGCATTATCTCTTAATGTTAAAATCAAAGCAAATGAATGATGAACTGATATTTGGAGTATCAATATAATTTAAAATGCTAATGACAAGATGTTTACAGTATTCTAGTTGTGGTACAGACCAATCCAGTGGAATGTCTGAATATATTTGTATATTTTCATTTTTAATATTGCAGCCAATGCATGAATTATTGGATTTTTTGTTGTTCTTCATGACATCAGTTTCCTGACATGTTTGGGAATTTGATAATCATTGTGTATATGTGTATACTAGGAAAATCCAAGAAGGACAAGGTTTTCATACACTAAGAGCGTTTGTTTGACTTCTACCTCCTTCCAGCTTACAAAGTGTATGATTTGCTACTAATTGCTCTCGGGAATTGTTGCTTTGAATGAACCATGCAGAGTAAATATGACTGGTAAAGAAAAAAAAATGTAAAATGCAATTGATGGGAATATTTAGATGGTTGACAGGTCGACAGCTTCAGTTCATGTCAATCATTTTTTTATAATACAATTTGTGTTTGTTTTTTGATAGTTTACATGAAATTCTTGCAAATTATGTTCTTTGCCCAAGTGTCCACTTGAGACTCAGGTAAGAAATTACATTACACTTTTAAATAACATTTTGTCGACTATTATTATTATTATTATTATTATTATTATTATTATTATTATTATTACTATTATTATTATTATTATTATTATTATTATTTATGTCTTTACGAAAAAATGACTCATTTTCACGTACAGTATGTCCACTTACTACAACTTCAATCTTTTTAACCTCCAGCTTAAATCACTCGTGGAAAGTCTGCGTCAGTCTCAGGCCTACTCAGCATCCCTGCTCATCCATTTACTCAGATGTCGTAAGTGCATGTTACACATCATCCTGTTTGATTCTGTTCCTTTGTTCCTGCTTATTCTTATATAGTACAAAATGTCCAGATGACACGCGCAGTAATGTGATAATGATAAATGATGTGGAAACTACAGAATGAAATCATTTAGCGTACCGTCACCCATCACTGCGCTCTGGATAACCAGCTGCGTTTGGCTCTCATCTTTGTGCGCGACCAGTCCTTTGTCCCTAGAACTACTATAACTGTCCTTCGAACAAGCTTATCCATATGCATTACTCGCAGTTTCAGCATGAAAACGTTAGTTTATATACTGGACAAAGACATGAACTGATTGGACTTGAGCCCATAACATGGATCATCTGGGATCCAGTAAACCAAGATGACCGGTTATAGGCCATGCTGTCACATACGCGCCGCGGTGCATCCAGTAACAGATCTCTCTCTCTCTCTCTCTCTCTCTCTCTCTCTCTCTCTCTCTCTCTCTCTATCTTTCCTTTTCGTTATTACGAGCAATATTCGACATGCCCGAGCTGCGCTGGGATTCATGCGCTAGGGTATTCCAGCTGCGCGTTTATGCGCTTTCTTCCCGACAGACAGTGTGATGATGTGATACGATGTGAGGTGAATCTCTGGGTTAAACAATAATCATAAGCAGTCATGCGGGCCTGGAAATGCTCGAATGCCAAAGAAATATGCTTCTGCTATCCTTTTTAAAAGGTTTACTGCAAACAGAGTCCTGGCTATTTCCGTGGCTCAGACATGCAGGAACAGAAATGAAAGAAGCATTAAAAATACTCACGTTACTGGTCACCTACGTCCGCTGTATTGTCATAATCTGTCATTGACGCTCTCGTGTTTCTCTTGTGAGAATTCTGCTCCGATGCATGCAAGCTCACATAGCCCAAATCTAAAGCTGCGTGTATTTCTGATTTAAAAACAAACACAAAAAAACGCACAGTAGCTATGTTTATGCAGATCTCTTATTTACAGTTCGCACATGTAGGATAGGCTGCTTATGCACGGCATAAAAGCATGCAGTCACCGCGCATCGATTGTGTGAGCGCACAGCACAATTTCACTGGAGTCGCGCATCTTGTGCAACGTGCGCGCGCGCGCGCCTGGGTCTGTCTGGTGTGTGTGTTTGTGTGTGCGTGTGTGCGCGCGTGAAGGCGGGGCTTCCAAGTAGATGACATCATTCTGGCCCAATGGCAAAAACAAAACAAAAAAAAAACATTGTGCCACTCGGTCCATCTAATGCAAAAGCAGCCTATGAATCTCACCGTGTTCATACATATACAGTCTTATAATAATAATAATAATAATAATAATAATAATAATAATAATAATAATAATAATAATAATGATAATAATTAACCATGCAATGTGTGTTAAATAAAGCCATGCTTCTCCAAATGGGTTCCCTGAAGAAAAGCATTAGTTTAGCATATTTATTAACATTCACTAACATTCGGAGTAGTTACTAGTGAGTCTTTACACCATATTTTCAATTCAGTTCAATTCAATTTATTTGTGTAGAGCTTTTTTTTTGTGTCTCAAAGCAGCTTTACAGAAGTATGGAAACAGAAGAAAGAGAGAGAAAAGAAATAAATATATGATAATAATAATAATAATAAGAAGAAGCAAAAAATAAGGATAAAAATAAATAAAGAAATATATACAATTAAAGTTTCAAATTAATTTAAAAAAGATGAACTTAAAATTTATGATACTATATATCTTTCCCTATCCCTAATGAGCAAGCCGGAGGAGACGGCGACAAGGAAAAACTCCCTGAGAGGACATGAGGAAGAAACCTTGAGAGGATATTGTTTATTAGTATAGTATGGCCATATAGAAGCTACTCATTGGCATCGATGCTGAATTGAATGTGTTTGAAGTTCAGCAAAACAACTATAAATAATGTCAAGAAGAATCAGATTTTAATAAAACTACAAAATGTTGAAGGAAATATATTTTAAATAGGCACTTTAACCGATATGAATGTAACCGGTTGTCGTTGGAAATTACATCAATAACACCAGTGATTACTAAGAGTTTGCCTGTAATAAGGGTGTTTGTACGTTTGGTTTGTTTTATTTCACACATATACCTGTGGAGAAGTTTAGACTATGTAGGCCTAACTAAGTTTACCATTTAACTAGCCTAAGTGTTTTCCTAATAGAGAAAGATTTTTTTTCGAAGGCTAAGAAACCTTAACTATCCAAGAGCCCTTTAAGAAACTTTTTTTTTTGAAGAATGGGATACATATTTGAATGCATGTCAGATAAGCTCAAGGGTGATCCCAGGCAGGTTTAGGAATAAAATGACCAAGTTCTCATTCTGAACCATATTACCCTGTGCTGGAGTAACTGACCATATCTGTGTTGATTCCATGCTTCAGGTTCCAAAGGTTGAAGTAGGAGCCTTCCATAGTGTATGTCATACTGATCACACCAGCAGAGAGCAGCAATGTGCACAACCTGGGAAACATTAAACGACAGAAATGGTTAATGTAGACAGGTTTCTGCTGTATTATTAATACTGTTTATTACTGCTCTAGCATTTCCAGTTTGTTCACTACATTTACAGAATTTGGCATACAGCCTTATCCAGAGTGACTTACATTATCTAATTTTTATGCAACTGAAGGTCAAGGGCCTTGCTAAGGGGCCCAACAGTGGCAGCTTAGTGGACCTGAGATGAAACTCACAACCTTCCAATTGGTAGCCTAACACCTTAAACACTAGGCTATAACTGCAATGTTCACCAAGTTTGCAATGCCAATATTTTCCAAAAAAGGAGCTCGTGAATTACAGAGTCCTACAATTACAGAGGTAAGAAAATATCTAATTTAAATACCATTGAAATAAAATGAAAACAAAAATAAGAAAACAACCTAACAAACATTCCTTGGAATGACTACAAAACATATTTCCAAGGCAGGTGGACAAGTGCTACAGTTCATTCTATAACAGTTATGCAACAAAACATCTTTATAGAAATCCAGATGTATAGATGTCAATTTAGATTCTGAAAAAAAAGCCAGATGTGACAGTAGCAAGGTAAAAACTCCTGAGACCACATGAGGAAAAAAACGCTGACCGGAACCAGGCTCAAAATTTAACCCATCCTTTTCTGGGTGACATGAAAAAAATGTTTTTCTTCCAGTAATATACTTTCGGTGTAATATAAATTTCTACCTTATGAAAAACATAAACATAGTGTATACATGGAAATGTATTAATTTATGTTACTTTGCCTGTCAGCCTGCAAAGATCACAGCAGGCAAGGTGCCAGTTAATGAGCACATCTGTAAACCATGCAAATTCATTTTCTTTAACTGGAATAGTCTTTATACGTGATATTCTTCTGTTTCACTTTTGGAGATAATTTGATTTTACAAATCTAACACATTCTCAAGCGGTTAAGATGTAGTAATGTCAGACATTCTCCATCTGAAGGGTGTTCTCAGGCCACCACATACCCACTGTATAGTCAAAATTATGTGGACACCAGACCATCACAAACTGTTACTAAAAGAATTGAGGGCATGTAATTGTAAAGGATGTCTTTGTATGCTGTAACATCAAGATTTCCCTTCACTGTAACTGAGGCCCCAACCTGTTCCAGCATGACAATGCCCCTGTGCACAAAGTCAAATCCTTGATGACATGGTGTGGCGATGATGGAGTGAAAGATCTGGATAGTTCCACACAGAGCCCAAACCTCAGCTCCACACCTTTGGATTGAACTGGAACACGGACTATACCTCAGGCCTCCTCACTCTATATCAGTGCTTGATGCCACTAATGCTCTTGTCAATGGGCAAATCCCAACAACCACAACCCAAGGTCTTGTGGAAAGTCTTCCCTGGAGAAAGTGGAGGATATTATGACAGCAAATGGGATACTAAATCTGGTATGAGGTGTTCAAAAAGCACATTTCAAAATACTGTTACAACACAAATGATTATAATACAGCGAAGGACTATTTTAATAATGCACTTGAGGGAAAGTTCTAACTCGAAACACCACCTCAAGCTGTTAAAAGCCAAAAACAGGCAATGTTCTCAACAACCATCTGCTTCCTCATTTATGAATATCATCCAATCAACATGACCACACACTGTGAACAATGTGAAGTTTCTCATCTCTACTTTCAAATTAATTTATTGCTTGTGATCAGTGAATATACAGACAAGGTTCGTGATTAAATCCATAACATTGGCCGTACTAATCTCTGTCTTGAGTAGGGTAACCCTAGTGGTTAAGGTGTTTGGCTGCCAATTGGAAGGTTGTGAGTTCAATCCCAGGTCCATTAATCTGCCACTGTTGAGCCCCTGAGCAAGGCCCTTAACCTTCAGTCGTATAAAAGTGAAATAATAGATATAAGGGTGTGTGCTAAATAGTGAAAATCTAAATTAATTTTATATATATGTTATACTAATGTTAGCCAGCTAGCTTGTTGTGAACTATTACTCTGTTGCTGCTGTGCTGTGATGTTTGAACTGTAATAGCTATTAAGTTATAACAGCTTTTTCAAAGCTTTAGAAAAGACAAACTTTTGTACAGGGTTTTTTATTATATTATTTCGAAAATTATTTCAAAATCAAAAATACGATTTGTTATCCATTTTAAATTTAATATTTACAGGATAGGGAACGAGGCTTTTATTTTGTAGCGGAAGTGGAAGTTTGGAGCGTGTTCACGTTGCTGTGTTGAAGGGAAACAGCGGAGCGGGGTCCGGGCGCTGCAGTGGCCGCCCAGCACTCTGCCTTCAGCGATCATTCGATTTATAACCATTTTCTTTTCGATGTAATCGTCGATCAAGCAGCTGTTAAACCCGGTGCGGTTACCAAAACGCCAACAGGGAGGACAGAGATTGTTTTTGGTTAGCAACTGGTGCGTGTAGTATGAATATCAGGCAACGCAGTCGGAGCTGCAGCGCCGATCAAACCGTCGCTGTGACGCCTTTACTCGGTGATTATTAGCCGAACTGATCCTAAATACGTCGCCGTCAGGAATCCGTCCTCGATGGAAAGCGAAGATTATCTTCTTGAATGATAACATCGTCTACGGATTACGGATTATTTTTCCTCCGAACATCTGATGTGAGCGTCGTCTCTAGTCGGTTACAAACCAGGCGACATTGTCAGCTAGCCTGTTAGCTTCCTTACCTACTGACTGACTTACTGACTTCCCACAAACTTTTTTTTATAGTCTTCACAAACTCAGATTGTACACGATCAACAAAATAATCGACAACATTTCCATATTCCTGTATTTCATCGGAACAGGAACCGAGTGGATTTTCTGGCCTAGAATCCAGAAGAGTTTCGAAATATTTTCATCAATTTAGTTTTTTTTTTTTTTTTTTTATTATTTGAGCGTTTAACTATAAAGTTAAATTCGTTATATTTACAAAAACCGATCGTGTTTTTATTTTTACACGCTCCTGGATAAACAATAACATTTAGCAGTCTTGGCTAACGTTTAATTAGCCTGCTGTAGTTCCGGTTACTAGTTAAGTAACTAAGTAGCAAACGGAACCTTTTAATAGAAGAAAATAAGAATCTGAGTCAAGTCCTTCGATTGAAAAGAAGTTAGAGAACTTTATAAACAGGGCAAACTAACTAACTATGACTTGACTGGTCCTGATCTTCAGCCTTGCTGTGTGTGTGTGTGTGTGTGTGTGTGTGTGTGTGTGTGTGTGTGAAAGCTGAATGAAAGTTAGCTGATCTGGCAAACTGAACAGAAAACAACACCGATGTCACTTTTCGTTGAGCTTTTTACAGCCGTGAATTCGTAAAAGATTCGAAGATTGACAATGACAACACGGACTCCGATGCTAACAGTCATCGAGCACTCATCTAGCCAGGTAAGTAAAAAAAAAAAAAGTTTGCTTACTTCCTGGTCTGCTTTTTTTTTCACGTCGAGCTAATACAAAAGTAGCTAACTAGCAAGCTAGCTAGCATGTAAGAGACGAACTAGCGTGTATCTGCCTGACGAGTTGGCTTGTTTTTTGTTTTGTTAAACTCTCTGCTTCAATGCTTGCTTGACTGACTAAATGCCAAATAATTCTATTTATATGTGCATTTACGAAAACTCTACATGTACTAATGTTGTTTTTAAAATGTCTCCTGAATCTACACAAGTTTATTTTGAGTTAGATATCAGTTACACTACACAATCACAGACTGTAAAAACTAACAACAACCTCAATAACAATCAGTAATCAACTTCTATCAGTTTCCAAAACATGATAAAGAGACTGTTATTTTCTTTGCCTTGAGTTTGATTGTATATGACTGTATGATAACAAGGGAATAGAGAGCTAACACTATTAAATACATCACACACTTTCACAGCTTGTTACTAGAAGTTTAGTGATTATTTATTCAACCTAAATTCTGTCATCAGACTCCCAAAATAATTTGAACTGTTTTTTATATGTAATATTTTTTATATATTTTAATATGTAATAACTGAGGATGTCAGAGTTTGTGCTTGGGTTTGTTCAGGACCGTATAATTAAACCATGTTTATATATATTTATTTATTGTTTACATTTTTTTTAGTAAACATTTTATGTACAAATGAGATGAACCAAATATAAACATATATTGTTTTGGTGTATTTTTAAGACTTTAGCATTTACCTGGCTAATGAGGTAGCTGTTGATTTTTATTTCTATTTTTTTAATGTCTCTATGCTTATATACTTTACTACAATAGTATTGGATAGATTTAAACCACTAAACCGTATAAATATACAAATGTACACTATTAAATCACAAATTCTGTTTATATTCACACACATAACCTTGTTTAGAGGTAAAGACTTTAAAATAGCTCCTTACGCTTCAAGCTACACAACTGTTTTGTGTGTATGAGTTGTTTCTTTTGAGAGCTAGTTAAGTATTTAGGTCTATTACTACTAGTACTGCTAGATTTTCACAGGTTTTTAGAACCTGGATAGTTATTTCTTCAACCTAAATTCTATATCAGCAAAACTACAAATCGTCCGACGAAGACATAAACATGTCGTTTTCTGTGCTTGAGTTTGGTCAACTTTGAAGTTATGGCAATTTAGGTGACACATTATCCAGTGTGTTTTCTGTAAATTCCGTATTTGTGTGAAATTGACTGGGTATTTTACCGAGCCTTGGCAAACGTGTAGTCCTTAAGGATTCCTTATTAAAAACATTCCATTTTTACAAAGGATTGTTTTACAAAAATCCATACGTTGACTTTACATGTATGACTAATGAACAAGCCAGAGATGAAACTGGCAAGGAAAACCCCCCTGAGACATCACGAGGAAGAAAACTTTGGAAGGACTCATCATCATCATCATTTGGTGACACTGGATGGTGCAATTATAAATCATTTCTCTTTTATAACTGTAGCTACACTGTAGAGTCAAGCAGAGCTCATCGTATCGAAAGCAACTCAAGTATGAGCATTCGAGCGTAGGTTTCTGATTTCATTAGACTTTTAAAAATGACGTATTCGAGTCAAGTCGTCAACCGTTCAGTTATTGAGATTTAAACTGTGTTTGGCAAGTGCAGATATTGGCCTTTCCAAGCAAGATCATTCACAGCCATCTCTAAAAACATAACCTTATTACACTTACGCTCTTTATTCTTCACTTCTACATCTACACTTACTGCAATATCTTATCTTAAATGTACAATATAATATATAGTAATTCTAATAATATAATCAAGGCTCGCTGACCCAAATAAAAGCGTGTCTCGTTCTGGTGGATTTTCATGTTGTTGTTTGAGATGAAGTGTAGTGTAAATAAATCTTAATAGTGACAAGGCTGTGTGTAGATCCTGTAACTTTTATTGTATTTACAGCCAGGACAGGTGTTTAAACAGCCTTTATTTTAACCATGTAACCCTTTCCATTGTACCACTAAACCATTATGTACTTCTGAATCAAAAATAGCTTACAGCAAAGGCATAATGTTTGTTTTTTAATACATCATAGCAGCGTTCAAGTGCTTGAATTTGTAGTACATCAGTTATTTCTTGAAGATATTTTTCATATTTTACGACTGGAGCATTCTGCTTTTGTAAACTTGACAGCAATGTCAAAAAGTATAGAGGAAATGAATACCTATATTGTGCTTGAGGCTGTTTAAAAAACCTCAGATTTTCGCCTTGCCTGAAGCTCAGAGAATAGTTTCAACCTGCCTAGTTTTAAAACACAGAGACAGAGCAGGATCGACGCTACAGTGAGTCAGTTTAAATCCTTAGCTGCGTTTGTGATTCATTAGAAATCTTCAAAAGTTAGGAAGGGAAATTCCCTTCTCAGGAAGCCATGTTAGCCGATCAGGCACGTAGCAACGTTACACAGAATTTCTCATTCATGTAGCTAGACTAAAGTTTACGCCTGTAATCTGACCGGTTTTTATCCGTTTCATGATTTAGGAAGTGTTTCAGAGTTCATTTAAAAAAAACCTTTCCATTGTGTTTGTGGATACTTGTACAGTTAGCACTGGATTTATAGCTTGGAGAATCATCCAGAAAGATGTTTGAGGAATGATGAAATCCCGTGTTTTTTTTTTTTTACTGTGTTTTGATTTCCTACAGTTGAAATGAAGTCTTTTTTTAACTGTTTTAGATTGTGACGTTTCTACGTTGAAACACCTCTCTAAGTGAAATATTATATAAATTTGTTTTGTTTTTGAGTCTCGGCTTCCATTTTAGATTCAGGTTTGGTTTATGTTGAACCTTTCTGTTCTTAGGCATTAGATTGGTGCTTTGTTTCTAGGCTTAGGTTTTAGTTTGGGAGTTTTCTAGACTGTAAGTTTTCTAGATCGCTGTTTTAGGTTGGGAATTTTTCTCAGTTTGGGGTTTAGATGTGGAAATTCCTTGAGCCACATTTTAGCTCAGGAATCTTCTTCCAAAAGTTTCATTTTTTTAGTTTGAGATGGGGAATTTTCTCCTTTTTACGGATTAGAATAAGACGGTTCTGTGTCGGTTTTGGACTGGGAAAGGTTTTAGATTTTTCTAAGAATATATTTTTTTTTCTGCATCAAAGCACCGTGGAATATATTTGCAAAAGTTGTTTTAGTTTCATTTTCGTTTTTTCTGCATATTTTTCCCCTCTTTTTTTGTACAGTTAATTCAATTTCTGTTTGTTACTACTATTATTTTATTCAAACAATTTTTATTCTAATTTTAGTCTACAGTCACAATAACATTTCACTACACGTAGTAGTGTCTCGTTGCGGTTGTATTTTGACGCCTGACGGCAGAACGGTTCAACAGTCCACATAATTCCTGCTTTCTAACTGTCTGTATTTCCAGACTGTTGTTTTCACGAGGCAATATTTGCATTTGTTTAGCTTTTTTATTGACGTATTCTTAGCCGCTTCGGTTGAGACTAACATTTCCAGTTTGTCTGGGTGTGGACCAAGATGCAGTGTATTGTGAGGAATCACAGTGACCTACATTATCTGTCCATTAAAGGTGCATTAAAAACCGCTGAGCCTCACGTCCTGCTCCTGATGAGCAGAAAAGTGGTGTTCGGTGATGGGGACGAGGGGGTGGAGACCAGGGGAGGGTTCAGCTGCTCTCTATTTGTGTTCTGGCTGTACTGCCCTGCGCTGGAAATAGCCATGGTGTGATATTAATACTCTGGTAATCGACAAGCTGGCTCGCACATCTCTTTTATTTACCCCTGCTTGCTTAGGCTACTGTACCCGTGTGTTTGCTTTCGATGATCTCAGCCTCTCTAGGTGCCTCTCTTTTTCTTGTTCTTTTTCTTCTTTTTTTTTTTTTTTGTTCCCAACATGGACCTGCTAGCGCTTTAGTTTTCAAATTACCACCAGATACCTTTTAGGTTTGGCGTTCTTAAAACCACCCATCCGTGTCAGGATTCAGGTCAGTTCCGCTTTTCCTAGTGAATAAGTAGACGAGATGCATGCGCTACGTGCTGCGTTTCTTTTTTAAAACTAAGTTGCGCGAGGCGGCGGAAAGGTGACAAACTTGTGCGCACCAGCCGAGTTGTTTGTGCCTGCGTGTGTGTAAAGTCATATGTCATCGAGAGCTGCCGAGGTGTATCTGGAAAAAGCGGCGTGCGAGACAAGAGGCGGTCGTAAGGCGCTCGCTGTTTGCTTGTGGGAAGGGGGAGTGTTTTTTTTAATGGGGGGGGGGGGTGTTTGAGAGGGGTGTTATGAGTAGAGAATCGCTATGGCAACAGGAAAGTTCTAAGAGAGACGCTTAGAATTTAGCCCTTTAGATCATAGCAGCCTCGCCGTCGCTTTTCCTTTTCTTTTTCCTAACGGCTCTTCTTACACGACCCACTCGACACGTCGGTGCGCAACATTTCAGGTCGACAGACCGACGCTTCCTCCACGTCTATTTCTGAGAATCTTCTTATACCCCCCGTGATATTTTCACTTATCTCTGTTTACATGAATATGCAAAAAAGACATTTTTGAAAACACTCAGTGTGGGGGGGAGAAAAAAAGACCCTGACGTGGACAAAAGTTCTGAAATAATAGGGAAAAAAAAATAGGGAGACCAAACAAGGATTAATATATGTGGAGAGATGAATGGTGGAATTACGGTTTAAGGTTGCACTTTGGGTCTTGTCCAAAATCTCCATTTGGAGTGTTGCATCTCCAGTCTGGATCGCTGGGTTCAGAAGAACACGAGGATTGAGACGATCGACCGTAGCGTCTGAACAATTATTTAGATCAGCTTTAAAATCTCATTTTGTTTTAAAGGTTTCCTTTTAACAGACATGTTTTTTGTCTGATGCTCTGACAATCTCACGTTGTTTCGAGCTCCCCGTAACTCCCTGTGAACGTCTCTTTTTATAACTGACCTCTATACAGGAATTCAGTAACGATCCTTTGCTCGTATTCACAGCTTCGCGGTACAGCTAATTACTTGCTAGGTTTATTTAACCTAATAAGCAACTCGCAGCTACAGACGACTTCCAACCCAATTCTGTTTTATTTTCTGCTCAAATGATGTAACCTGTACACAATGGACGATGGCAGGTTACACAAGTCTGTACGCAGCGCTGTGTTTTTTTTTGTTTTTTTTTCCTCTTCAAATAAGCAAATTAAATTTTTCGAACTTTTCTATCTATATATGAGTGGATCAGGCCTGAGTGTTCTCATCAGCGACCTTCTGTCTGTCCAAAAAAAGGAATTACGTATCCATACTGCAAAGTCTTTTACTGCTAACCTTTGACCCTATTTGCCATTAATGTGTACAAAATGTAGATTATTTTCCTGGCTAACATCTGAGTTCTTGTGCTAGCGAATGTCCTTTTATTCATGATGTACTGCTTTGAAAATAACTACAGTCTTAAAAATCTTTTTTTTTTTTTCCCCTCCCGTTTTTATTTCTTCAGTGCAATTCCGTGTCATCGGTTTTGTCAAACGCAGACATGAAACTGCACATTCAGCCCTAGTGCTCAGGGTGCATATTAACGCTGTGGATAAAACAATGTGGATAAAAATAGAGTGTTTCCTCGCACGGTGCTTTACAACCTCTTTTCAAAGCAACCCTGTGAACCCGTGACGTCGTACTCGAACATCTCGACGCTTTGACCAAAACCAACACGTGTTTTTATTTCTCTTTTGGCTCGCTCTGACGCCAAGATTTCAGGAACCACACACAGAAGGCTCTTTTGGAAGATCTGAGATCGTTTCGAACCGTCCGGAGAGCTCCGCAATAACGCTCTGCTTTGCGTCTGCGGAGATTTTTGCGGATCCTGTATCTGCAGAGCGGTAGTGCGTACGTATTGTGTTTTAAATCTGGTTAGGTGTGAGGCAGCTGCTGTGATTTTTCAGACAGAGCGAGGGGGTGGATCCCATGTGTTGCTTTCCTTAGTTGTGTGTGTGTGTGTGTGTGTGTGTGAAGAAAAGGAAGCTGAGATCTTGCACAAACTGGTTTTTCAGCCAGACAGGTAGAGCTAGTTTATCCGTAGCTCATTAAAACCTTGTGGGCGTTTACTTGAATTCAACAGTAAGCTAGCTTTATTTTTCATCTCCAGTCCATCAACAATAATGGATTATTTATAAATGTTCTGGAGCCCAAACAGAATTCCAGCAGGTTAAACTTGTGGCAGAAGTGCTTGCCGTTTGCTGAAATGGGTGTGGCTTTTAGAGTAAACTGCTGTGCACCGATTTGAACAGATGTTGGCGAACCACAGCAGATGTTGCAGAACCGCAGCGTTGCTTCGTTTCTTTCATCTTACCATTCCATTGGTTTTTTTGGAAACGCTGGCAGGGTTGTATCAGGATACGACCTTAAAGACCTAAAAGGGAGTGCGGTCAAGCTGATCTCAGAGTCTATTTTTATAATGCGAAGTAACAGTTAGTCGCAGATTTAACGTGCCGCGACGATTCTTCGCTGTTAAAGGATGCGACGGATAAAACGTGTTCGTCTTTTGCTGAGCAGAGACATTTTATGCTCGGATATTATAAAGGGATGCTGGTGGCTCGAGTGGTTAAGGCTCTGGGTCGTTGATCACTGTCGGGCCCTTAAACAAGGCGCTTAAACCTCCTGGCTCCTGGGGCCCTTTATCATGGCTGACCCTGTTCTCTGACACTAACCTCCAAAGATAGCATATGTGAAGAAAGAATCTCACTGTGCTGTAAGGTTTATATGTAACATAAATAAAAGGCTTATTCTTCTTACACACTCACCCAACACGAGTCTCTGAACGACTAGACAGTTCTGAGCAAAGCCTTCTGTGCTCACCCTTATAAATAATCACTCTTTACAACCGCGGCGATCTGAAAAGCTTGTCGGTACGTTCTACATTGATGTGGATTAAGCTAGACCACGTCGACAGATGTTCCGCTTCTGCTAGCCAAGGAATCTGACCCTACATGAAAAGCTTTTTTTTTTAATTTACGTAGGAGATCGAGGAGAAATGGGACGTGGTAGCTCAGTGCTTAAGGTGTTGGGCTGCTGAGCAGAAGGTTGTGAGTTTGAATCCCAATACTACCAAGCTGTCACCGGTGGATCGTTGAGCAACCTTAAAACAAACGTTATGTAACATTATACGGATCTATACACACGTACGCTGTGTGGTTTATTAATGAATGGAAGATCGCAGTAATTAGCAGATCACTGTGAGGAACGAAACTCTTAATGTTGTTCTGTTCCATGAAAGCTGAGGTGATGTGCGACTGTGGCTCTGATTCACATTAAGCAGTCGACTGGTTTCCTACATAAAAGCCACTTCCGTGGCTATAATGAGAATTTACATCACAGTGTACTTTTTTTTTTCAGACAGGAACGCTCTGTTTTTTTCAGAGTATCTGCATCTGGAGTACTTTCTTTTAACACCCCTTAACTATTAGGAAGTGTTGTTTTTAAATGTTTTTTTTGTTGTTGTTGTGGTGGTGGCAAAACTACTGAACTGTAGCGTAAATCATTTCCTCATACCTTATGAACTAACTTGTGTATCATGGATAACGTTGTGTAATACTCGACTATCATGTGTGGAGATATTTTCTGAATGCCTATAGTTCAGTGGCTTCCATGATCAGCTATGTAAGGGTTTTTTTTTTTTTTTTTACACCTGGTCACTTCATGCCTTTTCTGTGATCGGATAGCTGTCCGGTGGTAAAAAGACCAGGTCTAAATGCCCTCCGAAACGTTTTCGAGACAGATAGATATAAATCTGATCGTTCAAACCACTTCAGGAGGTGGTCTGGGACGCATTTCAGATGAAACTGGACAGGTGTAAATGAATGTGGTTGTTTAAGCCACATACGTCAGCGCTATACTCCTCCCAAACAGAAGTACGTCACTCGCAGGTGATCTTTCACCCAGGTGTCTCGTCGGGTCTTAAAATGCGCTGCTGCCGCCAGCGAAAACGCAGCAAACAGTAAATGCTGTTTTTTGTAGCATAAACGTTATAACAAGTTTTTTCGCCTTCTTTTTGATTGCGTTCTGAAAACCGCATACACCAAAGCGTGTTCCATTTCAATTACCCCAGAAATAAGGTAAAATATATTTGCATTTTGGGCGGGAGTAGAAAGAACGGATCGATATCTGATTCACAGAGACCATTTATGTGGCCTAATGTAAATGGAACAGTTTTAACAAATCAGATGGCTATCGGATCAGAGAAAACACATGAAGTGACCAGGTGTAAAAAGGCCCTGAGGTTTATTGTGAAATGAATTTCAATGGAAAAACAAGTAAAGAGAAACATTTTCCAAGTATGGAAAGTAAAGAACGTTTTCTTCTCTATGGTACGTTCTTAACAGCTGTTAAAGCGGATCAAGGAGAGACCTCTGCGATCGTATAAACAGCTACAGGATCCTCTTGGAGGTGGAGGTGTTTTTGTGTACCGACCTGTAGTGGAAAAATGACCGTCCTCAAGCATGATTACAGCTATAAGGTTTCATTTGTGTGCATGTCAGTGGGTGTTGGGTGGAGCCGTTTCCTGGTTTTCTGTTTTTCACAGTTTGCAAAAAAAAAAAAAATCGGTGCTTTTACGCCACAGCGTTGATGTATACCTTCTACTTCTCTAACGTCTCCAAGTCGGTGTTACTTTAGTACTAATCTGCTTTGACGGTTTCAGTTCTGTGGCCTGAAATGACCTGGATCCAATGTGGAAATTTTTTTTTGGTAGGTTGGTAAGTGCTTTAATAATGATCAAGGTTGTGGTAGCTCTGGAGCCTGTCCTGGGGACACTGGTCACGAGGTGGGATTATTCCTTTAATGGGACGCCACACGCTTGCACAATTTATCACCATTAAATTCTGGAATGGTTTTGGGAGGTGGCAGAAAGCCCCAGAGGACCCCGAGGAAGCTCGGGATCGAACTGGGGACCCAGGATCTGTGAAGCTATAATGCTCTAAAAGTGCTTCCTTTTATTTAGATGATGTAATTTTTGTCAATCAATGAAAAGGGTTAAATATAGATCTGACAGAACCTGATTTGTAAAAATCTGGCTGGTTGTTCATGCCAAGCAGGACCTACATGGTTACAGCACTTGTAGTACTTTACTTTAATACTCGCCTTGGCCGGTTAAACTGGTGTGAAGATTTCGCGTGTTCACTCTGAGGCAGTTCTATTGTCTTCTTTTTCCAGCTGTCTTGGCATGTCATAACTTGTATGAAGTCTCTCTCTCTCTCTCTCTCTCTCTCTCTCTCTCTCTCTCTCTCTCTCTCTCACCCTCTCTCTCTCTCTCTCTCTCTCTCTCTCTCTCTCTCTCTCTCTCTCTCTCTCTCTCTCTCTCTCTCTCTCTCTCTCTCTCTCTCTCTCTCTCTCTCTCTCTCTCTCTCTCTCTCTCTCTCTCTCTCTCTCTCTCTCTCTCTCTCTCTCTCTCTCTCTCTCTCTCTCTCTCTCTCTCTCTCTCACCCTCTCTCTCTCGCTCACCACCAGTCCTCTCCAGACAAACCCAGACATGTCGCTTCCGGACTCGTTCATGGCTTTTGGATTACGTTGCCTGTATCCGTTCCGCTGCCGTTAAAAGTCAACTTCCACAAATTACACAACTTCCTGTTGTTTGGGGAAGCTGTCCCTCAGTGCCTGGACCCCCAGAGAGGCTAGCATGTGTGTCCTATTTTAGTCCCAACTCTCCTGGCCTCTGACTATCCTCTGAGTTATTCATTCAGACTATCAGCATGCAGGCTTTTGCTTTAAACTGCGGTAGAGCAGCTGAGGTTACGTTTTGGTTGTCAAAAGTAACATGATGTTCAGACGGTCAACGAGGTACGCTGACATCAATGGACACACTCGCTCACATTACTATGAAATTGTAAAATTGAAGTCATGAAGCAACTAAATGTTTGGAACAGAACAAAAATTGATTTGGGACGGTTACCTCGCTGTTGGAGTTTCATAACACAACTTAAAACGGACTTCCGCAGATTACGCTTCTTTCTTTTCCTACTCCAGGGATTCAAGCATGTGTTTCAAGCCCCAACACTGCCAAGCTGCTACTGTTGGGCCCTTGAGCAAGGCCCTTATCCCTCCCTGCTCCAGGGATGCCGTATCATGGCTGACCATGTTCTCTGACCCAAACCTCCAAAGTTGGGATATGTGAAGAAATAATGTTCTGTAGATTCACCCCACTACATACAACGCCGTACTCCATCTCTCTGAGCTGGGGATGCGACTGCACTGACAACCCTTAGGCTGCGCAGTCTGTTAACTCAGCCAAGAGTAGCTTTACAAAGCAAAGAAGTCGGACAGTATCCTAACAACACGGTCGATCCTGACATTGTAAAATAATCATTCTGCAAAATAACGTTCAGATATCATTAAAACAATATTTCTGATCAAACGTTCGGCAATCTTGAGTATATTAGAAGTCAGCTTTAAGAGGGAGCTCCCGGCAGTGTGTTATTAGGTGTTTATTTTGCGCTCAGTAATGCAGCTGTGGTGTGTTTTGCTCCGAGTTCTATAATTACACGTTCTCTCAGAGGGAGATGCGAGCCGTTTGTTCGCCGTCTGACGTTCGGCTTCGCCTCTCTTCTGCCGAGCGCAGACGACCGAAGATTTCCCGCTGCGTGAAAGACACTTCCTGCCCGTCTGGGTAATTCTGCCCCCCTCCACCCTCTTGTGTAGTTAAAGAACGGTCAGTAGGAAGGTGCGGTGTGGTGCCTGTTCCCTGCGGTTGCTCCTGAGGTGTTTTTGACAACATTCAGACACCGCGGCTATAATTTCGTCTAGCTTCAGAGCAAAGGAATCGCGCGGCTGCAGCGAAGGTCAGAGCCGTGTGAGAACCGCATTGCTGTCTCACTGCAGCTTTATCGGCGTGCTAAGAGTTACAAGCCACGCTGCAGCAAATACTGTGGCATAGCACAGCAAAAGAAGTGACGTTCCTTTTTTAGTTTGTGTTGGGGAAGGATCACAAAAAAGAGTTATGTTCCTCGTATAACGCTTCAATGACATTTATTGAACTTTTGAACTGCTCCCTTGGTTCCTACGTGTGTTAAGTCTGAGCAGCTAGTTTGTTGTTATCTCTGCTCGCGTGTGTATGTGCACGCTTGCGTTTTTAAAGTTTCGGTGTTGTGCAATAACTGACTAAACCCTGTAAGACATTGCCTACATTTAGCACTCTTAAGATGTTGCCCTGCTGTGAACCTTTTTCGAGGGAGAAAAAAAAAAACAAACCACTTCTCTTTGCTGTATGCTTGCTGCAGATAATTACAGCAATCTGAAACACGTCCCAGTGCTCAGGCAAACCCATCATATTACAGAAGTAAACTGCGTGCAACCTTTTTGCAACGCAGGAACATGACTAAAATCATCCTGTTTTGTTTCAGTGTATATACATAACCGAGCAAAATATTGTTTTCTTCCTAAAAGCAGATCCTAAATACATTCGATAGACGATTAAAAGTCTAAATATACATTTTCTTCAAGAAAAATATATATTTCCGACTGATTTTCTTCCAAATGACATGCTGCTTAAAACCAGAAATGAGGCAACATGGAGTTTTTAGGCAAATGACTGTTATCAACTAGCCGGCTACTCCCACAACATATAATCTGCAAGCCTACGAAACATGCACGTAAGCCCTGGTACGGTTCAGCCTGAACGTGTGGACCGGAGCACAGTACAGCTGATTAAAGGTGGGGAGCACGAGGTTTTAAAGCCAATGTTGACATTTGTAATCACTAAAACAAACACGCCCCTAACCCAAATGGGTGTCACCCCGGTTTCGATAGCTCCGCCCCACACATGCATACGTAACCCAGGCAACTATTATGGCGGAACCTGCTGGGGCAGCTGTCCGAGGGGGTATTTTTATCAATAAATGAACGCAATGAGTAATACTATGGTAATACAAATGTGTTTTTGTAGTACTGTGTGTTGTACCGTGAAAGGTTTAGGTCCGTTTCACATGGAAGACGTTCAGTTCTCTCCAGCGCTGGAAAGCTGATCCTATATTAACACGGGTCCTGCTTCTTGCCTTATCGTAAGACTTTCTTCGTTTTTCGTTTTTATCCTCCATGTCAATTTTCAGTCGCTTTCTGCAAATGTCTCACATGCGCACTGAACACTCTCTCCGCCGCATATTCACAAGACACGCCCCTTTCTGCTAATGTCAGACGTGCACTGAACACTCTCTCGGCCACATATTCACAAGACACGCCCCTTTCTGCTAATGTCAGACGTGCACTGAACACTCTCTCCGCCACACATTCACAAGACACACCCCTTTATGCTCATTGGCTACGTTTTTGTTTTGTTTGTCGGCCCGACTCGTGCACCCCACCTTTAACACATTTCATTAATTAACACTTTTAATGCCTATATTTTTGTTGCCCTTTTGATTAAATCTCCAGAGATAACGTTAGGCTTGTGTGATCGAACGATAGAAGAGTGTTCCAGTATGAGCTGTGACAAGGACGCACATGTCTTTTTCTCAATAATAAAACGATCGATGATTCGGTCTACATTTAAACCTGGAAACATTTGCACAGGAGTTTTTAAACGCTCTCGTTTTCACCGGCAGTGACAGGAAGCCCTGGCCTCTTCTCTTCATATTGTAAGCCTTCTCTGGGAGTGGAAATTGTTTTTGAGGTCATAAAATGAAATGAGTATAAATATTTATAGAAAGCAGACTATTTTAAAGTCCAAGATTTCGTAAAGACAAATATTTTAAATATATATTAAATAGGGTAGGGTTGTTGAGTATGGACACTTAACAACTATTTTGTATACGAATTATATAGAATATGCTAATATTTTCTTTAGAATTCCATTTTTTATGTAATAAAATATAGCGCTGCCACGGGGCAACTGCGGACCACACAGTAAAACCCTCTTAAATTGCTCATTCCCCCTTTTTTTTTATTTTTTTATTTTTATTTTATATTATTTTGAAATTTTTATATTTATTTATTTATTTATTTGATTTTATTATTGTTATTTTATATATTTTATTTTTTATTTATTTATTTTTATTTGGGTTAAAGGCCAACCTGGACAATGAAATAATTTAAGATTATTTTACCGGCGAATCGTGAGCAAGGGAAAACACTGATGTTTGCACGGTGGTTGTAAAGCCTTGTGTAAAGTGGAGGAGACTCTAACTGCCCGAGTGTTGATCGTGTTGTTCACTCAAGTGTTGCTGTGATTAAATGTTCAGCGCTGCTGACTATGTGAATGTCTGGATTATTTAAAAAAAAAAAAAAAACGCTTCCTGCATCTGTTTCCGGGGGTTTCTGGGTTTGAGCATTTCATTGGAACAGTTTTTTCTTTTCGGAAGCATTTACCGATCAGAACAACAGCACGATCGGCGTTCACCTCACCTGCTGACGTCGTTCTCACACCGTGAGCTCAGGTGAGAGGACTACAATCAGCACACTGTGTTTCGATGGGCGCTAGAGCCTGACTCAGATATCCAGCGGGTGATAAACTTCGCCTGTGTTTAAGCTGCGCAAATAAATCGTAGAGGAAAAAAACAAATAATTCCTCTTTACATGTTGCGTCGGAGAAGTGCATTCATTAAACAGCAGTCGAACATTAATTATTTATTTAGAATTACTTTAGTTATTTAAAATTTCTATTTAGATAAATCGCTGCCCTTCCCTAATGCTATTTGGGATATTCACTTTTATTCACCACAGTGAGTGAATTAAGCAAATTAAGCAGCCCGAAGGTCATCTAAATGCCTGTTAGGGCTAAAAGACTAGTTCTGCGTGAGAGACTTGTGGCTTTTCTCTACTGAGTCTGTTGCATTTCATCACTAAACGCACTCACCGACTGCCTGCTTTCACATCAAGCTGCTGTGACTGACGCTACAAACACCCAGCCGTGGTTACTTAACGCTAACTGTTTAAAATGGAACACTTATGAATGTAATAACCGAAACTTAATCCCCTGAATGTATCTTGTTCTGAACATGCGTCAAGCGTGTCGTCAGCGGAAACTGGTGTGTGTCGTGTGGATAGGCAGGCTTTCAGGACGTCGCACTTTCTGTTTTCTCAGGAGCCTGACAAGCTTTGGGATTTTTTTTTGTCTTATAAACCTAGAGCGAGAGAGAGAGAGCTAGAGCGAGAGAGAGAGAGCTAGAGCGAGAGAGAGAGAGCGAGAGAGAGAGAGCTAGAGCGAGAGAGCGAGAGAGCTAGAGCGAGAGAGCGAGAGAGCTAGAGCGAGAGAGCTAGAGCGAGAGAGCGAGAGAGAGCGAGAGAGAGCGAGAGCTAGAGAGAGAGCGAGAGCTAGAGAGAGAGAGAGAGCGAGAGCTAGAGAGAGAGCGAGAGCTAGAGAGAGAGAGAGAGAGCTAGAGAGAGAGAGAGAGAGCTAGAGAGAGAGAGAGAGAGCTAGAGAGAGAGAGAGAGCTAGAGAGAGAGAGAGAGCTAGAGAGAGCGAGAGAGAGAGAGCTAGAGCTAGAGGGAGAGAGCTAGAGGGAGAGAGCTAGAGGGAGAGAGCTAGAGCGAGAGAGCTAGAGCGAGAGAGCTAGAGCGAGAGAGCTAGAGCGAGAGAGCGAGAGAGCTAGAGAGAGAGCGAGAGAGAGCGAGAGCTAGAGAGAGAGCGAGAGCTAGAGAGAGAGCGAGAGCTAGAGAGAGAGCGAGAGCTAGAGAGAGAGAGAGAGCTAGAGAGAGAGAGAGAGCTAGAGAGAGAGAGAGAGCTAGAGAGAGAGAGAGAGCTAGAGAGAGAGAGAGAGCTAGAGAGAGCGAGAGAGCTAGAGAGAGCGAGAGAGAGAGCTAGAGCTAGAGGGAGAGAGCTAGAGCGAGAGAGCTAGAGCGAGAGAGCTAGAGCGAGAGAGCTAGAGCGAGAGAGCTAGAGCGAGAGCTAGAGAGAGAGCGAGAGAGCTAGAGAGAGAGCGAGAGAGCTAGAGAGAGAGCGAGAGAGCTAGAGAGAGAGCGAGAGAGCTAGAGAGAGAGCGAGAGAAAGAAAGAGGGAGAGAGAGAGGGCTCGAGAGCGAGAGAAAGAAAGAGGGAGAGAGAGCAAGCAAAGTATTTAGAGGAAGCAACTGTGTATGCTTGCTGTAACATAAGCGATAACAGGAACTTGTTTCACGGATCTTCTTTAATGTTTATTATAACTGACGAAAAACACGATGTCCATTGATATGTAATAATTTTAATTCTCTTTCCCTGTCACCTCTCTGGGTTTCTTCAGTCATCTCTCCCTCTCTCTCTCTCTCTCTCTCTCTCTCTCTCTCTGTGTTCTCTGTTCTCCATTTTCTCCCTACAGTCTTCTTTTCTTTCTCTTCCCCTCCCCTCCTCTGAGGTGTCTCTCTGCTTGATAGTGTAGTCAGACCGAGCCTGGTGACAGTCCAATAAGCATTACATAAGCTCTTTCAGGGATATTATTAACCACAAAGCTGTGTTCTCTGCAGCTTTCACCGATCCTGTCCACCGTCTGGTGGAAAAGGAATCAGAACAATATCAACCAGAAAGAACTTGGCAGCCTAAGGTTGTGTGATGTTTGTTTTGCAGGCTCACTCCGACTCTAAGGCCGGCGGTCGCCCCAACATGCCACACGGCCGCAACTCGCTGGCCACCGCAGCCGACGAGCAGCCACACGTCGGCAAATACCGGCTGCTGAAGACCATCGGAAAGGGAAATTTCGCAAAGGTCAAACTGGCTCGGCATGTTCTCACGGGCAAAGAGGTGAAGATCAAACTGCTTTTATCGAATCCTTTGAACCTTGTGAAATTGAAAACAAACAACGTGCTTGTTGTAATGCACATGGATTAATAATCTGACTTGTTTTATAGTAATAATGTGAAATATTGTTTTATTTATTTTATTTACTGGTCCCTTAACAATCTCTAGAAGCTGCCAGGTCCTCGGCCCTCCCACGATGCCTCTCCTGGCAGTCGAATCCGTTTTTTCCCCCCCTCTCTATCGCTCTCTGCATGACAAAGTGGTTCGTTTAGCACTTTACGGTTCACACTCAGCACGTCGGTTTTAGATCCGCTGGTCGTTAAGGTCTGACCGTCCGTACCGACACGACACACGACCTACGGAATGACCGAGTAGAAGAAAAAGAGAAACTCGTGTGCGTACTTTTTGCTCATGCACCACTCTGTAATCACCATGTGGTGCACTGAATTGTTTCCTGATGATGTTAGATTGCGATCTCTGCTAGGACCGGTCGAGGCTGAAGTCAGCCAGCTGTTTAAGATCTTTACTCCGAGTCACGCTCTGTTTATTTGGTGGTCTTGTCATCGGTTTCCTTGTGTATACGCATGTAATGTTGAGGACAATTTCCTTAAGGATGCCAAGAAATTACCAAACGATGCTTTTTTAAAAAATGTATTTTCCTTGTACAATTTTTTTGAATGTAATGATGTAGAAATAGACAAGTTCCACTTGGATCACAGTGTTATAAATGCTTTGGATTTTACCCTCCATAATGTTAAGCACTAACTTCTAACCCATGTGTTCAGGTGGCTGTCAAAATCATAGACAAGACCCAGCTCAACTCCTCCAGTCTCCAGAAGGTGAGGCCATCTTCAGTGTTTGGACTTTGTGTTTTAATTCCCCAAACCTTTTATTTTTTCCCCACTTCTGAAAACAAGACAGAACGTTTCCAAATACGTCTGTTGTATAGCAGCACACGCCTCGACTTCACGTTAGACCCCTCGCTCATTTAGAGCTTCTCTCGTTCATCCTGGAAATCGCTCGACTTTGATTTCGCTCCCGGCCAAAGAGGCGAGCTAATTACGCCAAATTAGGCTGAAATACTTCCTGAGTACAAATGTACGATGTATCTGCTCGACATCAAGCGTGAACTCTGTCTCGTTCACAGCTCTTTCGGGAAGTGAGGATCATGAAACTGCTGAATCACCCAAATATTGGTGAGCTTGACTTCCGAGACAACTTCAATTTTACACAGTGTGGTTTTTTTTTTTCTTCAGTCTTTTAATCCCCCAAATTTTTAAATTTTTCCATGTTTTCAGTATATCTTGTGTCATTAAAAAAAAGCTTTGGCTGTTATAGCATGTATAACCTGTTCTTTTTAACCTCTCTCTCTCTCTCTCTCTCTCTCTCTCTCTCTCTCATATGACTTCTTGTCCATAGTGAAATTGTTTGAGGTGATCGAAACCGAGAAGACACTTTACCTGGTTATGGAGTACGCCAGCGGAGGTTCAAGTTCTCCTTCATCTTTGGCTTTAAATCTTTCAAGTCCATATAGAATTGTTGCTCTTTCATGTTTTATTCCAACTCTATAAAGAAACCTCATGTAGAATCAGTATAAAAAAATCACTAAATCACTTTTTGCATCTTTTGAGTTTAATCAACAGGGACTTGCGTTTTTAAGAACAAATTTATAACCGATCCGTCGCATTTGGCTGAGCTTTAACGCTTCAGACAGAAAGCCGATCAGTGCAGTGAAATCGTGTATCGTGTTTCTGAAGCAATGTGCAGAAAACCTTCTGACGCTGAAGAGCAAAACCTTCACTGCATTGCTCCTACAAGTCACTAAGAAGATTAAAAAGTAAAATAACGTGTAACAGGTGATTCCAGGCTGAATTTAGTAAATAACAGTAGCAGGCTCTAGCAAATATCCTATAATTAATCGGACCTGCAGCTAGATCTGTTTACTAACGTCAACATTATAAATAAATTAATTTGTCACCTTTAAAAAAAAAGAAAAAAAAAAAATATAGATTTATAGATAATTTAAGATAGATTGACTTTATATATATATATATATATATATATATATATATATATATATATATAAAAATTCATGTATTTTGCATGAGTTAAGTGATTTAAATGAGGTCCCAGGATTCGGAGCTTTTAAAGGAAGTGAAATGATCTGTAACTTTGAGGGGGGACAAAACCAGAAGTGATGCGATTTGTGCAACCGTTTAGATTATTTTACTGTTTTTGTTTTGTCGTGCGATTACGTAGTTCATACACACACAGCTTTGTAAAGTGAATTACACTCACGGTCAAATACATGCACGAAATCACTCCAGCTTGCTCCTTATACAGAAGTGTTACTGGTTTAGCTTTTGAGTCGTGTCTTATGTGTAACGTTATAGCTTTTGTAATATGTTGTTCATTAACTACAGATTGTTAGACGTTCTCTCTAAGAGCAGCTGGCAGTCGGTTCGTTATAGCATTCGCTCCTTTAACTTCTGTACCTTTTAGAAAAGCACCTCTTTTTCCCTTGAACTACAGCACAGGAACTAAAATCAGCCTCGGAAAACACCTCAGGTTTTTTCGATTACCGAGAAAGCTCGTTTAGTAGAACTGGGATTTAAATTGTCTGTTACAACAACAGATGTATTGTTTTATTCCTGTTTCTAGCAAATAGACCAGGGACGAGTTTATTGTTCCTATAACAGAAAAAAGTTTTTCCAGTACTTTGAAAGTAGTTTTTCAGATCTTGTTGCTCCTCTCGTCATCCCCTTGACTCTTACTCTCTCTGTGTCTCTCGCTCATCCTGATATAGGAGAGGTGTTTGATTACCTAGTCGCCCATGGCAGAATGAAAGAGAAAGAAGCCAGAGCCAAATTCAGACAGGTGAGTCTCTGTTTGCGTTGAACACACTCAGAGCTTGTGAAAGTACCGGATAATTTTCTTAAGCAAACATTAAAACGGCCCAAACTGAAAGGAACCGATGTTAGCGGCTTTTGAATGTCGTGTCATGTACTCTGTCAGCACCAGTGTGTCTGCGTCACTTTGCTTTTTTTCTCTCTCTCTCTCTCTCTCTCTCTCTCTCTTTTCCTCTTTCCCTCGAGCAGATCGTGTCAGCAGTGCAGTACTGTCACCAGAAGTGCATCGTTCACAGAGACCTTAAAGTAAGGCCGCTTCTGAGCTTCGTTCACTTGGTCGGATTTTCAGGCGGCGAATCAGTATATCAGCACTAAGATATTATAATTTCCTCATCAGCCCTTAGATTCAAACCAACCGCATGTAGGACGTCAACTAAAAGTAATCCTTATCAAAGCTACAACAATGATGACAACCTACTTACATTTGTAGATAAAGTTGTAGGTTCGAGTCTCGGGCCGGCCACGACTGAGGTGCCCTTGTACAAGGCACCGAACCCCCCCAACTGGCCCCCGGGCGCCGCAGCATAAATGGCTGCCCACTGCTCCGGGTGTGTGTTCACGGTGTGTGTGTGTTCACTGCTGTGTGTGCGCACTTTGGATGGGTTAAATGCGGAGAACAAATTCTGAGGGGTCACCATACTTAGCTGTATGTCACGTCATTTAATTAATTAATTAATAAAAAAAAGTGTTCATCTGCCTTCCACGACCACCACCACCACCAACCCCAAGCTGCTGAGATGCTTCTGAAATTACGACTTAATTTCAAATGAGGGAAATGAGTGAGCATCGAGGCATTGTGGGGTTTTTACTCATGAAGGTTTCGGTGCACTAAAAGGTTTTCCTTATAGAGACAGGCTTTAAAATGGCCGACTCCCTGATCAGTGCCCTGACTGCTGATCTGAAGAGCCGATTGAGACGGAGCCTTTAGACGCAGTTACAAATCCAATGGGATTGGGTTGTAGTTAACTTTGCTTTAATTTGCACATTCTTTACCATGTTAGCTTGCCTCTAACACAGATATTACACCTTATGTGAGGGGGAAATGTCCGGTGTCTGTTCTGAATAGGCCCGTGCCCTGAGTTACCATGGTAACAGCAGCCAGTGATGATAAAAACGTGTTTACTGCCAGGAAATGTTCATTTATTGATTTCCTTCCTGCATGGCATAACAAGATGCTTGTATTCCCACACGTGATCCTTCATCTCACCCACCCTGTTTAATCTTTTACCTTGGGTAAAAAAAACGATTGAGATGATTTTTGTTTCCAGCACAAGCCTAGTTCTGAGTATATGTAAGAAAAAACTGATGACGGCTCAAGCAAAAGAAAGGAAAGATAAGCTTTGTTCTTTTCTGTTCTGATTGGAAAAGATGGATCTTATGATGTTTTGCCATTAAACATTAAACCAGAATTACCGGTCATTCTTCTGTCCAGGCTGAAAACCTGCTTTTGGACGCAGATATGAACATAAAGATCGCTGATTTTGGCTTCAGTAACGAATTCACTCTGGGCAACAAGCTGGACACGTTTTGCGGCAGCCCCCCGTACGCGGCTCCAGAGCTCTTCCAGGGAAAAAAGTACGATGGGCCAGAAGTGGACGTGTGGAGTTTGGGAGTCATCCTGTACACGCTGGTCAGCGGCTCGCTGCCTTTTGATGGACAGAACTTGAAGGTGAGCTCGATCGATGGTGGTATGGGACTGGGTCACGTTCTGGGGAGCTGGAAGGGTTTCGAATGCCGATCTAAAGCGGAGTTGGTACTTGTTTTTGCAGGAGCTGCGCGAACGTGTTTTAAGAGGGAAATACCGTATTCCGTTCTACATGTCCACCGACTGTGAGAACTTGCTGAAGAAATTTCTTATTCTCAACCCCACCAAGCGAGGAAGCCTTGAGGTTTGTAAAGCTGCCTGGTGCCGTTCGATGCCCGCTCGCTTGTAGTTTGTGATTAAAAAACATTTAAGCTGGAATCCAGAATTCTGCCTTTACTCCAGGCCTGGTGTCCGTTGCAGACCCAGCTTTAATCTACACCCATGTGCTCTCTTGCCTTTGTGTCTTTGTGCTTGTGTCCAGCAGCAGATCATGAAGGACCGGTGGATGAATGTGGGTCATGAGGAGGAGGAGCTGATGCCTTACGTTGAGCCGCAGCCCGACTACAAGGATCCCAAGAGGACAGGTCAGCACCCCGGCAGTGCAGGGGGTTGGAAGAGAGGTGGGGCAGACGTCCGGTGTCAGTGGGCTGGGCAATTGTGGGTGTAGGGTTGGCGGGATGGGATGGGTTGGATCCTCAGAGATGCAGCATTGGTTATGTGTGCATTTGTCCATTTAATATCGTCATTGTCTTCTATTAGTTATAGTCTTCACTTTGCCTGATTTTGTTTTTCACTTAATTTTTTTCTGTAAATTTGCGTTTTTGTGAATTTGTTTCTCTTTTTATCGTAACTTTTCATTCAGCCATCTCCACCCTTTACTAGATATCATGCTTCAAATGGGATACGCTCAAGATGAAATACAGGACTCCCTTGTCAACCAGAAGTATGATGAAATCATGGCAACTTACCTGTTACTGGACTATAGGAATTCAGAGGTAATGCAGACGTGTGTATATACAAATGAGCATCATTTATTATTATAACTCCAACTCTCCATAGGAGTATTTATTTATAATAATCCCAAATAAAAATAGCAGATGAGCCAATTGACATACGAGATGGAAATGATTGACAGCAGTAGGTTTTTCTTGGAGGACTCCTCCTTTTTCCTCTTTGGCTCTTGTTTTGCTCTTGTTTAATTTAAAGAAGAAGAAGAAGAAGAAGAAATCCCCATGTCACTGTAGACACACTCAAACGGCACGATTGTGTTAGAAACTGGAGTGAGCGTGTATATGGAGTTTTACGGTAACCACCAGGCACTTGGGAGGAAAGCTGGTGCTCATCTGTTTTAAATAAGATGGAGAGACTTTAATTATTAATTGCTCTGCACTATATTTTTACTGGAACAGTAAGAGCGCGAGAGAGAGAGAGAGAGAGAGAGAGCTTTTTCATGCAATTCTTCACAGAAGAGGCGGGCCTTTTGACTATTTACATTTATGCCATTTATCCAGAGCAACTTAGATTTTATCGGATTTTATACAACTGAGCAATTGAGGGCTTAAGGGCTTTGCTCAGGGGCCCAACTGTGGCAGTGGTGGATCTGGGATTTGAACTTATAACCTTCCCTAGAGGTAGTCCAACACCTTAACCACTAAGCTACCACATCCACGTTTAGCTTTAGCAGGATTGGCAAGTCTTTGAATGAATAGAAATGTTAGTTCACAAATAGGTTATGGA